>NC_140285.1:9891245-10093745 GCF_964030765.1 Micromesistius poutassou | reverse complement strand
AAACAAAACCAGCAGCTGGTGATGTTATAAAGCTGAACTTGAAGACAAAATGTTGCTGAGCACTGGCCCACAACGGCCTCCTACTTTGATTAAAGCCATTTTCTGGTTACAATGGTGGATTGTAATAATTATAATTGTACTTTAGCCAACCAATTTCCTACCCATACCAATATCAAAAAAAAATCTTGTTTCTTTTGGTTCCTCAAGCTTAAGTTGGGTTTGGGCCTTCATTGGCTTCCAGCTCTGCAGTGTTCACATCTAAATTCTGGAAGAGAGAAAGAGAAAGAACTGAAGAAACAAGACCAAACAGGTCACATCCACAACACGTTAACATGCCACCATGGGATTGGTGATGCCACCATCGCATGGAAAAATGAATAACCAAAAATAAAAGCTTTGCTTCAACTCCTACATCTACCCAGCTACACAGTAGTGAAACCATCTCATTTGAAAAGATTGAACCACATGGAGCGATAAACTGAAGGCAATATATTATTACCTGAGTGTTGCACCAGTCTTTAAAGCCGTCCCTGGCCGTCTCCAGGCTCTCCCCATCAGTCTTCTTACAGTACACCTGGACCAACCACTCCTGAAAGTGATCTGGGATGAGCGTGGACACCTGCGTACCGGAGCCGGAACAAAGAAGAAGCACAGCCAGGGACAGACATGTTCAGGTTCAGTAGAGAGGAGGAGTACCGAGACTAGAGTTAGATATATTGATACACATAACACCGTAACATTGACAATGTTAACAGTAAATTAGCTTTTCTAATCATAATGACCATGAGATGAAGGCCTCCTGGTTCATATCATCAGAGAACACCAGGTCCTCCATACTTTACTGAAATGCAGTGGAGAGCTGTCCATATAAGCTGTGAAATGCCCAGGCGTTTTGACAGACAACAACATTTTTGTTCAAATACAACAACCATTATTTGTGTGAAAACACACCAGTGGTACTTTTTTCTCCAAATTGTTTCATTTTTGAACAACATTGACTACAGTTGTAAGTCTATGAGTCTACTCTGAAATGCTGCCCGAATGATTCCCAGTGTTCAGCTTATCTCACGCATGCACTGTAATGCTGTTTTACTAAGATGGGGAAGTCAGCTTTGACTATTCACCGCAATGACCATAATAAATTACCATATTATATCTCATATACATATACATGTTTTATTCTGCACTAAAATGCACTAACTGTGTTCAATGGCAAAGTTCTTACCTGGCCCCTGGAGATCGGGAAGGCCTTCTTGTAGTCTCTCTTGCGGTAAAAACGTACGTGAGCAATGGGATTGTCCGCCTTCATGCCATAGTTCATCTTAATAACCTAGGAGACACCAGGGGGAGACATTTCACCTTTTACATGCATGGCACTACAGAGGGATGGATATAGTACATGTCATAGGTTGATCAAGGAAACAAATAAATCAAATAAATATTATTAGAATATTTATTATTTATATTATTATTAAAATAAATATTCACACTCTGTGTCAGCCTCACAAATAGCACAGGCACAAACTCAATACTGTCTTCCCATGGGCCGTCGCAAGCCAAGGTGGGCGAGGCCATGAATACTAATTCACCAGCTGAGGCTTTTCTGATTAGATTGTTTATGTGTCTATTTTGTTTAATTTGCTAATGCAGGCAATCGAGGTAGAAGAACATTTTCACGTTCAGCATGCATTATGCAACTCCGAGTGACCTATCGTATTTCAAAAGGAACAAGTACTTAACAGTTTCTCGGGGAATGAGACCTTTAAACACAACACTTCTCAATAACAGAGAAATGTAGGCAGGGAGGAAGCAAAGAGAGAGAGGAAGTTTTGGGGTTGCTCTCTGTCTTTAGACTTTTACATGTTTGCCTTTCACATTGTTGAAATGAAATCATAACTGCATTCTGGGATATGCATACCTGATCCTCACCACAGAGCTATCAGACCAACCACAAACCTCTAAAAGGGAACCTTTAAAATCAGCATAGATTTGATGCCAGTAACAGACACTGAAGGACTTACATTGACAATGAGGTCGTCCTGCACCAGGTTACTGTCCTGGCCACCTGCCAACTGCCGACAGATTTCCTTCAGGGAAAGAGCGACAAAACTGGTTTTGTTCGTCTGTCACTTCTAGCACGCACACACACACACACACACACACACACACACACACACACACACACAGTCCACTTCTGCCACTTAATGGGGCCAGTCTCTTCATTCATCTCCATCTCCTCCGTCGCTCGCCCTAACAATCTCATCCCTGTGAACAGTGTCGCCAAACCCTCGCCTGTCTGACTACCCTCCTGTCGCCAAAACCTCGCCTGTCTGACTACCCTCCTGTCGCCAAACCCTCGCCTGTCTGACTACCCTCCTGTCGCCAAACCCTCGCCTGTCTGACTACCCTCCTGTCGCCAAACCCTCGCCTGTCTGACTACCCTCCTGTCGCCAAAACCTTGCCTGTCTGACTACCCTCCTGTCACCAAACCCTCGCCTGTCTGACTACCCTCCTGTCACCAAACCCTTGCCTGTCTGACTACCCTCCTGTCACCAAACCCTCGCCTGTCTGACTACCCTCCTGTCACCAAACCCTCGCCTGTCTGACTACCCTCCAGCCTTCAAGCCCCAAGTCCTGCCTTATTGTCAGTAAAGACACTTTTATTTACACTTTGTGTCAGCCTCACTCTGTGTCGAGCCTTTTGGTCAACTCACTCACTTCCCCTTAACACACACACACACACACACACACACACACACACACACACATACACACACACACACACACACACACACACACACACCTCTATGTCCTTGATTTCTTTTGCTGAATAGAACTGGCCCACACACTTGTAGAGGTGACGGCAGAGGATGTTCTCTAGGATGTCCCTGGCAGGCTTCAGCTCCTCCGAGGTAGAAAATAGGATCTGTTCGAAGACGTTGTCTACAGGGGCATATATACACACACACACACATCAGAAGTGACTAACAGTACATCTTAGAATAAGGAGCAGATAGTGGTGAGGCTTGGTGAGTGGTGGTCTTGCTTAAGGAAGCCTTAGGGTAGGTTTACCCTTGGGGTAAGAAACAATGTCTTTGACATTGCAAACGGCAATACCTACATCACAGTGTGGTCTCAACACTCACCAGTCAGCTTGGTGTATGCCACCATGTCACCTATAGCTGTGGACATTGTGAACATTTCCGTTCCTTTCCCCTTGAATTGGAGGTGTTGGTCTGCCAATACAAATGCCTCGGTGATCCTGGTTAGAAAAACACAATCAAACTCAGTTTGGAATTGGTTTCTTTCAGAATTATTATAGTACGTAGCACAGACACAGTACTTACATCGTCTCAACAATGTTTGTTACTTTGTGCTGGTAGGCTCTTCTGTGGAGACAGTTTCTTGTGTGGAAAAAGTCATACAGATTGCCAACTTCCTGTCGAAGGAATACCCATAGTTATGTTTAGTCAAATAAAGGACCAATTAGAGAGCTGCTTGAATCAGATTAAAAACAGTCTGGGAGCATCTGACCTGTTCTCTGGTACAGATTTGCTTCTCCCCCTCCACCTCACACACCCTGGCAAACTTGATGAAGCGGTGGTGGTCAAAGTTATTCTTGATGCCCAGGTGGTGGCAGTCTCTGAGATGTGGAACGGAAAGGGTGAATACATTGACTTGATAGTGCAGGTTTACTTTTACAGGTTCTTGCTTTGTTTCTCCATTGATTGGTTCATCCAGAGAGAAAGATATCCCTGGCAGCTGTGGGTGGGTATTCTTTAGACTATTGAGTACGGTTAAGTCACTAAGGAGATTTTCAAGAATGTATTACAAGGTGGTGCAGTGAATTCTGATACCAGTCATTATGGAGCAGGAAGGTGTAGAGGGGTTTACAAACAAGTAAGGGGTAAAAAAGGGGAGAACATTACGTGGATAGAGAAACCCTGACAGCTATGGAGGTCTGGTTGCATGGCCTTCTGGGAGAAAAATGTGAAAGATATTCGCGATATTTCTAGTTTCTAGTTTCTTCACAGCCTTCATGGGGTAAAACAAAGCTATTGTTTTTTTTTATTTTATTTGCATCACTGTCTCCTGTCTCTCATGAGAGCAGCATAGATATGATATGATAGCCCCTATTATTATTATTATTATTATTATTATTATTATTTCTAAAAGAGTCACTGACAGTGTTTTGCAGGCATTTTTAACCATGGTAAATGTAGTAGGCCTACTGTAGTGCAAACAGTGGTTGGGAGTGTGATCCTCTATATCCTAAATGTAGTATTTATTTGTATTATTGATTTGTTTGTTGGCCTACTATTTATTTCTGCCCTCTATCCCACAATAGTCATCTATCTATCATCTATTTATCTATCCATCTATCGAGGAATATTAGTCTTAGGGCATCCAATCCAAAGCAATAATAAAAAATAACTCCCGCTCATATGAAGCCCACATTACCATTACAACAAGTAAGAAAAATCAGTGTCTACCCATGGATGACTTTACCCTCAGGCGACTAATGAGAACTAACATTTTTATTTTTCAAAACTACACGATCTACATAATAAAAACTGCAAATTTGGCTGAATGGTGAAGAGTTTGCATCTCTTTGAATCTCTGATCTCATTTAATCAAGGTGGCTTTCAGGCTGTTCATGCTGGACATTTGGGATTAAGCAATGAACCACCTAGCCACTACAATATCCTGCCCCCATCGGACCCGCACTTCAAATAGTTGATGGCTGCAGTGAAAGTCTTGAATAGTTCTGAAGAGCAGTGGCATGAACATTCCACACAAGACACAAACAAGGTCAGTGACCTGAGTAAGGACTGACCTCGCAAAGTAATCCCATTTGTCCACATCGATGCCGTTCCTTTTGTTGGACACGATGTCGTACAGGAAAGACTTTTCTTTTGGACGGCCTTTGTATGGCCACTGTAACGACAGCACAAGGAAACGGTCAACAGGCAAATAGAAATAGAACATAGCAATGTAGCAGCTCACTTCAAAAGAAACCCTATTTCTGAGTCCGATGAGTTTGAACTGAAAAAGGCCTGCTATGTGTGTGTAGCTAGATGAAGTCTAATTAGGAGGTTCTGTGAGAACCATTCATTTTTCAGGCAATGGTGAGAGGAGGTTATGAACAGTAGGTTCTTGAAGTTCTATACAGCATTTATTCTGTAGTTACCCAAAATGTGATTGTTGTTAGCCTCACTTGTAAGTCACTTTGGATAACAAATTAACTTAATCAAAATGTACATACCGAGGCCACTCTATTTGGAAAGTCACTTTACCAACCCCTCTGTGGGAGAGACATTGTAATAACTCCTCTGTTGGGAGAGTCATTGTAATAACTCCTCTGTTGGGAGAGTCATTAATAACTCCTCTGTTGGGAGAGTCATTGTAATAACTCCTCTGTTGGGAGAGTCATTGTAATAACTCCTCTGTTGGGAGAGTCATTAATAACTCCTCTGTTGGGAGAGTCATTGTAATAACTCCTCTGTTGGGAGAGTCATGGTACATTCTGCACAATCAGCACTGCTCTCACTGACAGACACACACACAAGCACACACACTCACTACCAATGCATATGCACAAGTGCACTGTTGTACATAGTCCATTATTTGTATTATTTGTAGATTTTTCTTATTGTATTTTATTGTATTTTGCACTACTGTTGTCTTTATTTCTTTATTTGCATCATCTTTGCTCCTTGCTGCTGTAACACTGCAAATTTCCCCACTGTGGGACTAATAAAGGATTATCTTATCTCTTGTCCTCTTTTGGGAGAGTCATAGTACAAACTTCTGGATCCTCAGGGTTGGGCATTGGTCTATCGATCAGCTCATTGATGAAGACGAGGTCCTCTGGCAGCACCAGCCCGTACTTCTTCATCACCGGCTCCAGTTCGTTATCATCAATCAGTTGTTCTAACATGGCTAGCGATGCCTGCTCGTGCTGCAATGACACACACACACACACACACACACACACACACACACACACACACACACACACACACACACACACACACACACCACACACACAGGTTGCTCAGCTGTCCCTGAGCTAGACACCTCACCCCTACCGCTTCCTACCTAGTGACCTACGACCTAGCTGCCGCCTTGCATGGCTGACACCGCCGTCAGTGTGTGGATGTGTGTAAAGCACTATGAATGCATTCCACACACACGTTATCTTAACTTGTTCATGTTAACAGAGCTGCAGCAAAATACTCTTCAGGGGGCCTCATGTTGAGTGAGTCAATGGAACGCGCACATAGCATAACGTAGAACATTTCAGAGTGAGCGCAGAAATCATTTGCAAATATGTCCGGTCAAAGAAACCACGAGAGCGGGGCCCAAAAAAGAGAATTACAAGCACTAAAACATGAGAGAGTGTCAGAATTAAGCAGATAACCCCCTCTAGTGTCCTCCTCTGGGTAAATAGCCCCATGCCTCAACATTTATTAATCCAGCCCTGCCAACCCTTAGCAGCTGAAACAGTACTGCCTGACAATGGCTAATAATGTGGTGTGCTTGTTGGCCAACACATAACTCATGTTCATCATATGTTAGCCTGTTGTAGTCATAGAATATGATGTGCGTATGCATAGTTTAGAGAGGTTTGCTCTGAGCTTTTGGGACTTAGGACCTGAATATGTAAATTAATATAGAACAGCCTCTATAGAAAACATGTTTAATGAATTGCTGCAAAGACAGTTGGGCAAAAAAAATAATCAAATACTAATTCTAATCCTTGTTGGGTTATATGCTTTGAAGAACAGACTGATTCTTGCTTAACACTGCTAATGAAGTGAAGGAAAAGGTACAGTTGCCTAGAGCCCCGCCCATTCTGCCAATTTGAGTTTGCCCTGCAGAAGGGTCTGGAGAAGAGCAATACATTTCTGTCTAGTTTCGATACGTTTTTGCGGGAGCCAATCACCAAGCTGGCTTTTCCCCCTGGCGCACTATTGGCTGGTTCAACACAATGACGACAGGGAAGCAACGGCAAGCAGCCAATTGCGTACAGAGTCAATTTAACTCTGCCCGATCATGCCTCTTGTGCTGAAGAAAATGACAGCAGCTTCCCCAGACCAAGCTCAATCTACGATTGAACTTGGTCTGGCAATAGCCAGGCTAACAGTTGCCCACTTTCAATAAGTTTCCCAAATGGATAAAAATGTATCAAGGATGCAGTTCAGTGTTTTGGAGAAAATCCTTTCACAAGTGTTATGCTTAAATTATAGTTGTTAAAGAGCTATAATTTGAGTATAATCTTTTAGAAATGGCATAGTCATCCACCAGATATAAGCATTTTAGATTTTAAACAATTCATGGCCCTTCCCTGATTGATTCCAGATTCTTCTGGCCTGTCAATCACATTTGCAGTCATGGCGTTATCATTTAAATGGCGGAAAAACGATGAAGGGAGCTGAGAGGGAAGCTGTGTTTTGACAGAGGGTTGTATATTTACCAAATCATGCTCTCTTCCACTCTTTCCTCCTCTCTTAACAAATCTAACCTACAATACCTTTCATTATATTATTTCAAGCATTTTAAGTAGTACGTTTGGCCTGTTTTAGCGTGTTGCCAGATAAGGGTCTGTGAAATGTCTTGGAACAAACAGAGAGGGGAATTTTGGGGAAAGCAGTGGGAGAATCATCATGTACCGTCCATTTGGATCCTGGACGTGCTTTAGGAATGAACATCCCATCAAACAAATGAGAGAAAGGTCCATGTCCTAGAGAGAGAGAGAAATGTGTTTAGAAATATGGAACCATTCATTATTTACCATCCCATCATTGATGACGTCAAACAGAACTAGTTTCATGCTCACACAGAAACTGGCCGCTGTTGGATGTTTTGGGGGGTAAGGGTTGGGTTGCAGCTCTTGTTACTCACCCAGATCATGGCAGAGGCCAGCGATTTGCACACAGAGGATGTCTCTGTCATTGATCTCCAGTTCAGTCTGATTCTCTCTCAAAGTTTTCACAAGCTTTCCAGCCAGGTACCCAACTCTGCAAACAATCATAAACACAGATGGTTTAATTGCTAAACGTTGCCACAGAGAAACTGGTTAGATACAAACAAAAGTGACCAGTATAAGATAACTGACACCAAGCCACAGGTAAAAGCTATTTTATTGTAATTGGCAAGATGTTTGCATGCAGATCAGCTGCTGAATACCAACATGTCAGAGCTCCTCCTGAGTGTCTGTGGTGATGGCTGGTTTGACCTGTGTGCCTGCTTTGATACTGAATGCACCCAAGGTGTGCAGCCCCACCCAGCCCCAGATTCCAATCAATCTGACTCTGACTCAAACCAGCATTCAGCCACACAAGCTCCACTATAAACTTGGTTGGGAGCCTCAAACACTGGTTTTCTACAAAGTCGGTTTGCGAAACAAGAATATTTTGACAACATACTTTTCCCCAAAAATTGTAAGTAAGAACAAACAAAAGGACTACTGCCATTCGCCCAGAATCTGCCCCACGAGCATTTGCAGCCCAGGTTGGAACATTTCAACCTCCTACTAGGAAAAAACTAGTAAAAGGCGTGTCATCTTGCAGGTACTTGTCGGAAACTTTCTAAAACCCCATTTCAAGCCTCATTGTCATTGGAAGTGATCAACATGGATTGATGGTATATGGTATGAATATGCTTTCAGAACCATCAGCATACCGATGGCTGCCGCTGATGTGCCACACGTTTTGTTGCCAATAATGAGCCAATTGAGAATATTCCATTTTCGAAAGTTCTTAACTAGTTATTTAGCATGTTCCTCAAAAAAACATTTTACATCTAGCACAGCTTGGCCGCTGTCTGCCATATTTCTTTACGCTTGAGTTACGTTTTTGCTCTCGAGATTCAAAGGAATTTTGAGGATCAGGACTGGGTTGTGGGGAATGAAACTGGGAATTACCGGTTTGCTGTGCTAACTTTGATAAATGGTCAGGAGTGTGCCAGGCACAACTCATGATGTTGCACTTGTCACCAGCTGCTACATAGAGATGTGCGTGCCATCTGGTGGTAAAGATATTAACGGTACGATTCGGGGTTTCACTACCGTAATTATCAAAACGGTTTGAAAGATGCTACACTGGCCCAACCCTCGTACAAGGTGCCCACCTGACACACAAACACACACACACACACACACACACACACACACACACACACACACACACACACACACACACACACACACACACATACACACACACCCAATGGAATGCTCGAAGCGATTATGAGATGCTCCGGGGAAAACGTAGTAGGTCCCTCCAAGCTGCTTGATGTTCCTCAGTCTTTGGAACTGAGGTGTGTCTATGATTTTGACCAGAAGAGGATGGAGTTCAATGTGTCCGTGGATGGGGTCATTGAACACCTGAGAGAGAAGGGTTTGCATTATACTTCACAGTTGTGGAAATTATTTTGGCAAGAGTTTGTTTCAGCAAACCTTAACAATTCAAACTTTGAGCTTAGCAACCATTTACTAAGTCTTAATATAAAGCTGTCTGTGGCTAAATGATTTGTAACATTACTTTGTTATTTTATATATTACCTTAGTATTATGGTTAATGTCAGGATTATTAGGTCTGGAGAAAAAAACAAAACAGTGTATTAAAGTGGATTGGAGAAAGAGAAACTTAGACAGCACATTTGATTAGTCAATTACCATATATTATTTGGGATGTACAACTTATTTCCCTTCATTAACAGTTAATGTCGTGGAAATTATCTTACGAGAGTCAAAAACTTATTGTTATAGTAAAGCATTGTAGTTGATTTATTTGGGCTGAATGAGAGAGAACACAACACAGCCATCAGTGGTGCGCTTGGGCACTCCTACTTTTCAGACGGTGGTCATTAGGGTCCGGGCAGCTAAGCTGCCGGGAACCTATTGTATTCCTAGGAATTCTTTCTTCTTCTTCTTCTTCTTCTTCTTCCAAGGAAGTCATACTTCCCATGGGTGAAAACTCACCAAACTTTGCACAAAGGTCCAGTCCCATGCCAGATTCACTCAACTCCAAGGACATGTGCCCCCCCCTCCTAGGGGGGGCACAATAAGCTTTTAAATTTAAAAACTTAAAAAATTCCTACCAAACCAACGGTAGATGCTACAGTGTTGAAACTTCACCACAATGTAGCCTCAATACTGCTGAAACTTTTGTCCACTTAAACTCATTACAAATTATGAAGTCCATCACTCTGTTTTTTTCAATAACTGTAAAACTTTTAAAATGTATCTCCTCCCACAATTGTCACCAAACTTGGTACAGAGCATCTCCAGACCGTCCTCAACAAAACTTGTTTCTCAGATTTTTGATTAAGCAAAAATTGATCCTACAGTGCATGAAAACGTATGACTGTAAACAGTACTGTAAACGTATACCATCAAATTCTTGATAAATACATTTTCAATCTTCCTTCTTGAGAATATTCTGGAGTCATGGTTGATGAAGTTTGGCAAATATCAGAATTTTATCTCAAAAACTGAATTTTTGAGAACATTTTGAATTCTGCTCTCATGGGAACAACTGCAGCCAATGTGAGAGTGGAATTTTTAAACATCATATTTTCTCTTATGAAGCAAAACACTTATCATTAAAAACAAATCACCAACATTTCCATGCTGTCAAGATGCAATTTATGTATTATCAGATTTTTGTTTAGATGACTGAATTTCTGAAATTTTGACCATTTTTTAAATTTGCCTTTACAACAGCTGTCACTCAATTTGTGAAGCCACTGTTGAAATACCACTTGCCAATTAGCTCAGTGCGATAGACAATGGTCTTTGGTTCCAGAGGTTGTGGGTTCAATCCTCAACTGGTGCAAATTGAACATTATAAGGTCAACTGTCCTGTCTTCCTATTCTCCTGTTTGTTGCTCAGAATTTGCCAAAATTAGCCCGGACCCGACCCATTGCTGCGCAGCAGCTATAATTTATAGATTGCATTTGGTCAGCCTGCCAACCTGGGGTGTCTGTATGCTTCCAACAGGAAAGCCTATACCTTCAAGATAACTGACTTAACATACTGTGACTAAGACAATGGCAACTCATAGGATGCTGACCAAGAAAACGTTTGGACCTTTGTGACAATTGATGTAATTTACAAGTTTAGAAAAGCACTGTAGTGTATGGAGAAACACTCAGGAATAGATGTTTTACTTTGCTTTGTGTTGACTGTACTCCTGACCCTCTGTGTTAATTGGACGCTGCCTGCTACTGTATAAATGTAAGCATGCCACTCTGGTGTGCGCCCTTGTGAAGAGACAGAGCAAGAGGTCTCTTATATGAGTTTTAGTGCATGCTGTAGCTATGTGTATTTTGTATGTTACCTCGGTTAGCAAATAAAGAGGAGATAACCTCTTATCAAAAGATAACCTATCGTTGTATATTACAGTTTATTGTAGATACACGATAAGCACAGCTCACAAACACTGTAAATCTTTTACCAGAGTTAACCAGACATTTTGTGAACAACTAGCCATACAAAACAGAAAATGCCTAGGAATCAAGAAAAACTGCTATCATCTAAGAGACAAAACAAGGCTAAGAAACTATGTTGCATAATATAATATTACATTTTTATATTGGAATCCTATTTTAAATTAGGCCAAAAAGCATTTTGCTGCATGCATCCTCTCTCCTGGAGCGAATGTTCCACATCACAACAGTAGAATCGTTGTTGGGGGGAATTTTTATTTTGAGTAATCTAGGTTTGGAAGTTCTTCCAAAATAAATCATCGTCTGTCGAGATAAACATGAACACGATACTTTATATTCTTGTCAATATCAGACTCACCTGGCCATCTTATGGATTTTCTTTAGTTAGATATTGTATCCCAACTCCAGTAAATAAATTTTTTTTCAAACAAAATTAAACAATTAAACAAATGCAGGCTCAATTATTTTGAGTTAGTGTGGCATTAGCGGTCAATGCTGCAAGCCTTGCACCAGAAAATCTGTGAACTCAGACAGATCTCCATGGCTGGGTTGGACCATTCAAAACTATTCATCTGATAAAGGGCGGGTTGATTCAATAATTGTTTACAGAGGAGCAACAACTAAGTTGGCTGTTGTTGCACATGTTTCATTGCTCTGATTGGTTGTAGGTCTATCCAATTGCGCCAAGAGGCATTAGGGTATGTGCATATTGTCACTACCCCTGGAAACCTAAAATTAACTGAGTAGTTAATAATAGAATAAAACACACACAAGATAGCTTTAAGATATTTACCTATCTTAAAGCTCACATTCAGTCACCACTAAATTGGCTTAAAGACTAAACCTGGTTAACTTCTAATGGGAGGAGCCAAAAGTGAAAAGAAGGAGGTCCTCTGCGTGAATCTATATGTGTACCATAAGATTTCCTTGTATTTGCAATGGTAATGTAACTAGAGAAATGTAACTTATGAATTTCATTTTAACTTTAGAAACGTAATTATTACTACAGAAATGTAACTATAGGAAGATATTGCCTAATGGAACTATTTGGTGATCATTCAAGCTAATTCTGACTGCATCAGTCTCCACAGCCAAACAATGTTGTTTCCTAATTGTATTATTGTATAATTAGGTGATCGATGCTAGGAAGAACTCATCTCATACACATATTTTGCAGCCCATGCACTGCCTGGGAACTAACACAAGACTAATTAAAGGCTAATGCAATAGAGACAACATGGTGAGTGTCAGTCCAAGGAGGGTTTTATGAATAAATGTATTAAAGTGCACTAGTGTGTGCACTAGTGTGGCCTGTCAAACCGGTTAGCTGAATGGAAAAGGATTCGAGTATACCTTTAAAACAAACATCTACAACACTGCAGAGGTTCCACTGGTTGCCATGGAATGAAAGCATCACATACCTGTGTACAAGGTAGGGTTGGGTAGTTTGTATGTTACCTCGGTTAGCAAATAAAGAGGAGATAACCTCTTATCAAAAGGTAACCTATCGTTGTATATTACAGTTTATTGTAGATACATGACAAGCACAGCTCACAAATACTGTAAATCTTTTACCACAGTTAACCAGACATTTTGTCAACAACTAGCCATACAAAATAGAAAATGCCTAGGAATCAAGAAAAACTGCTATAATCTAAGAGACAAAACATGGCTAAGAAACTATGTTGCATAATATAATATTACATTTTTATATTGGAATCCTATTTTAAATTAGGCCAAAAAGCATTTTGCTGCATGCATGCATGCTCTCTCCTGGAGCGAATGTTCCACATCACAACAGTAGAATCTTTGTTGGGGGGAATTTTTATTTTGAGCAATCTAGGTTTGGAAGTTCTAATCTAAATAATCTTCCAAAATAAATCGTCTGTCGAGATAAACATGAACACGAATCTTTAGATTAATTTTATTGATCTGTTCACTGATTACTGTGGGCAAGTGACCCACCATTCACTCAAACTCAGAAAGAATGTTAAGACTAGAAAGTGTGGCAACGTCTGGTAAACTTGGTAAACGTCGTGAGCATCCTATATTCTTGTCAATATCAGACTCACCTGGCCATCTTATGGATTTTCTTTAGTTAGATATTGTATCCCAACTCCAGTAAATAAAAAATAAAAATAAAATTAAACAATTAAACAAATGCAGGCTCAATTATTTTGAGTTAGTGTGGCATTAGCGAGCCTGCAAGCCTTGGACCAGAAAATCTGTGAGCTCATGTTTTATTTGGTCTGGTATATATATGCATCTTGAATTATAATCAGACAGATCTCCATGGCTGGGTTGGTCCATTCAAAACTATTCATCTGATAAAGGGCGGGTTGATTCAATAATTGTTTACAGAGGAGCAACAACTAAGTTGGCTGTTGTTGCACATGTTTCATTGCTCTGATTGGTTGTAGGTCTATCCAATTGTGCCAAGAGGCATTAGGGTATGTGCATATTGTCACTACCCCTGGAAACCTAAAATTAACTGAGTAGTTAATAATAGAATAAAACACACACAAGATAGCTTTAAGATATTTACCTATCTTAAAGCTCACATTCAGTCACCACTAAATTGGCTTAAAGACTAAACCTGGTTAACTTCTAATGGGAGGAGCCAAAAGTGAAAAGAAGGAGGTCCTCTGCGTGAATCTATATGTGTACCATAAGATTTCCTTGTATTTGCAATGGTAATGTAACTAGAGAAATGTAACTTATGAATTTCATTTTAACTTTAGAAACGTAATTATTACTACAGAAATGTAACTATAGGAAGATATTGCCTAATGGAACTATTTGGTGATCATTCAAGCTAATTCTGACTGCATCAGTCTCCACAGCCAAACAATGTTGTTTCCTAATTGTATTATTGTATAATTAGGTGATCGATGCTAGGAAGAACTCATCTCATACACATATTTTGCAGCCCATGCACTGCCTGGGAACTAACACAAGACTAATTAAAGGCTAATGCAATAGAGACAACATGGTGAGTGTCAGTCCAAGGAGGGTTTTATGAATAAATGTATTAAAGTGCACTAGTGTGTGCACTAGTGTGGCCTGTCAAACCGGTTAGCTGAATGGAAAAGGATTCGAGTATACCTTTAAAACAAACATCTACAACACTGCAGAGGTTCCACTGGTTGCCATGGAATGAAAGCATCACATACCTGTGTACAAGGTAGGGTTGGGTAGTTTGTATGTTACCTCGGTTAGCAAATAAAGAGGAGATAACCTCTTATCAAAAGATAACCTATCGTTGTATATTACAGTTTATTGTAGATACGTGACAAGCACAGCTCACAAATACTGTAAATCTTTTACCACAGTTAACCAGACATTTTGTCAACAACTAGCCATACAAAATAGAAAATGCCTAGGAATCAAGAAAAACTGCTATAATCTAAGAGACAAAACATGGCTAAGAAACTATGTTGCATAATATAATATTACATTTTTATATTGGAATCCTATTTTAAATTAGGCCAAAAAGCATTTTTCTGCATGCATGCATGCTCTCTCCTGGAGCGAATGTTCCACATCACAACAGTAGAATCTTTGTTGGGGGGAATTTTTATTTTAAGCAATCTAGGTTTGGAAGTTCTAATCTAAATAATCTTCCAAAATAAATCGTCTGTCGAGATAAACATGAACACGAATCTTTAGATTAATTTTATTGATCTGTTCACTGATTACTGTGGGCAAGTGACCCACCATTCACTCAAACTCAGAAAGAATGTTAAGACTAGAAAGTGTGGCAACGTCTGGTAAACTTGGTAAACGTCGTGAGCATCCTATATTCTTGTCAATATCAGACTCACCTGGCCATCTTATGGATTTTCTTTAGTTAGGGACCGAGCCAAATTTGGCAAGGACCCTATTGAAATCCTCGTGATTATTATTATTAGGGACCGAGCCAAACATGGCAAGGACCCTATTGAAACCCTCATGATTATTAGGGACCGAGCCAAACTTGGCAAGGACCCTATTGAAACCCTCGTGATTATTATTAGGGACCGAGCAGAACCTGCAAGGTCCCTATTGTTTTTGATCCGATTATTAGGGACCGAGCCAAACTTGGCAAGGACCCTATTGAAACCCTCGTGTTTATTCTTATTCTTATTTTCCCTCATCTTCGACTGCATTTTTCCCCCCCTGCACATATTCGAAAACTCATTTTTTCTTGGTGCATTTTGTGGGACTGGTGAAAAATTTGATATTCTAGCCCTCAAATTCACATTCGCCCCTAGGTGGCGCTATACCAACTATGCCAAAATTTCAACGTTTGCACAAGCATAACTCGTCACCGGTTGGACCTAAACTCATGAGACTTTGCACACATATTCAAATCCTCATAATGAAGAAATTTGCAGATACTAACTTAGCACTTCCGGTAGCCAGATTTCCCGCCATTTTGAATTTAGTTCAAAACAGTAAATTCCCCAAGGATCCCAGGTTTTTCGACTTTGACATAAATCCTTTGGCAGATATCATCTATGGCCCATTATCTTCAATCTGACATAAGGATTAGTCTGTAGGATAAATTTCAAAGTACCCATGAGCCATTGAGTTCAAAAAGGGGTGTGTTTTTCACCCCAAAAATAGTAAATTGCACATATCTACATTAATTGGACTCCTATGGTGTTGGACCTCTCTACTAAAGTTGTTCAGAATCAAATTCTGAACAAGATTGAGTCAACAATTTTTCAAATGGGGCGTGGCATCGAAGTGGGCGTGGCCCGATACTAAAATAGCCACAGTTCATAGACGCAATGTTTGATTTGAGCGGGACCAACTCAATGGCCATTAGGTACCAAAGTTCTAACTGCTCACCAAAAATTAAGTCGATTTAAAATACAACATGGCCGCCAGAGGCTCAAAATCACTCTGCGGACACCGTAATAGTTATGAATATGAAATTCACAGGACACGTGTAGACTGGTGCCGGTAGCTCACATACCAAAAATCGTGTTTCTCATGTGTGTAGCGCCCCCTACAGGAACTTTAAAATGCAGCCCCTACGTCACGTTTCACCAATATGTATGAAACTCGGTAAGCACGTACAAGGTCACAATATCTACAGAAAAGCCTCTTGGACCCATGCCCCAAAACCCACCGGAAGTCGGAAATTTTAATTTTTTCATTTTCACTCTCGGCGGCCATTTTGAATTTTTTTCACTTTTTGGCCTTGTATTTGAATGAACTCCTCCTAGGGAATTAATCGGATCTGCTTCAAAATTGGTCAGTACAGTCAATAAATGGTGCCGAACCAACGCCGTGCTATTTGTGACTGTACGTTGAAGGGCGTGTCCGTGGCGTGCCGTCAAAGTTGGCCATTTTTGAATTCCGTCGCCTTGTATTTGAACTAACTCCTCCTAGGGAATTTATCGAATCTGCTTCCAAATTGGTCAGTACAGTCATGAAATGGTGCTGAATAAACGCCGTGCTATTTGGGACTGTACGTTGAAGGGCGTGTCCGTGGCGTGATGTCAAAGTTGGCCATTTTGAATGGAATTTCACTTTTTCGCATTGTATTTGAACAAACTCCTCCTAGGGAATTTATCGCATCTGCTTCACAATTGGTTAGTACAGTCAAAAAATGGTGCTGAACCAACGCCGTGCTATTTGTGACTGTACGTTGAAGGGCGTGGCCGTGGCGTGCCGTCAAAGTTGGCCATTTTTGAATTCCGTCGCCTTGTATTTGAACTAACTCCTCCTAGGGAATTTATCGGATCATTGATGTAGGGTTAATAATGTTAGTTAAAGTTGTTACAACATGTAATTCAGTTAAATGTGGTCTTACATGTTAATGTCAAAACAATCAGTAGGACACCACAGGGCACCTCTGCTTCTACAGATTACATAAATTTGCGAATTTTTTTTAAAACTGTGCTTTTTTAAAACTGCGCGCAGTGATGAACGGGACCTCGTGCCGGCTTGCGGCTGCGTCACGTGCGGTCCTAACATGTGCACATCTTGCCAGCACACATGTTACGACGGCACGTGACGCGGCCGCAAGCCGGCGCGATTTTTTTTTAAAACTGCGCGCAGTGATGAACGGGACCTCGTAGTGGCGGCTGCAAGCCGGCGCGAGGTCCCGTTCATCACTGCGCGCAGTTTTAATTAGGGACCGAGCCAAACATGGCAAGGTCCCTATTGTTTTTGGTCCGATTATTCTTCTTCTTATTTTTCAGCACTTTGACTGCATTTTTCCCCCCCTGAACATATAGGAAAACTCATTTTTATTTGGCACATTTGTGGGGACTGGTGAAAAATTTGATATTCTAGCCGTCAAATTCACATTGGCCCCAAGGTGGCGCTATACCAACTGTTCAAAAGTGAAAACTTTGCACAAGCAGCACGCGTCACCGGTTTGACCTACACTCATGAAACTTTGCACACACATGCAAATCCTCATGATGAACAAAAAAGTCTCTTGAACTGAAAATTTCCGGGTTGCCAGATTTTCCGCCATTTTGAATTATGTTAAAAACAGCAAATTCCCCAAGGATCCCAGGTTTTTCGACTTTGACAAAAATCCTTTGGCACATATCATCTATGGCCCATTATCTTCAATCTGACATAAGGATTAGTCTGTACAATAAAGTTTAAAGCTCCCATGAGCCTTTGAGTTCTAAAATGGGTGTGGTTAAAAATTACTCAAAAGTTAATTGCTCATATCAACACCAACTTTCACTCCTATGATGTTGACCCAGATGCAAAAGTTGTTCCGAATCAAATTCTCAACAAGATAGAGTAAAAAAAAAAAATTATGGGGCGTGGCTTCAAAATGGGCGTGGCCTGTTACTAAAATAGCCACAGTTCATAGACGCAATGTTTGATTTGAGCGGGACCAACTCAGTGGCCTTTGGGGACCAAAGTTCTAACTGCTCAAGTAAAATGACGTCAATTGGAAAAACAACATGGCCGCCAGAGGAGGGTAAATCACACTGCGGAGACCGTCATAGTTATGAATATGAAATTCACAGGACACGTGTAGACTGTTGCCTGTAGCTCACATACCAAAAATCGTGGTTGTCATGTTTGTAGCGCCCCCTACAGGATCTTTAAAAAACAGCCCCTGCGCCACGT
Source organism: Micromesistius poutassou (assembly GCF_964030765.1). NCBI lineage: Eukaryota > Metazoa > Chordata > Actinopteri > Gadiformes > Gadidae > Micromesistius > Micromesistius poutassou. The sequence continues at coordinate 10,075,192 of NC_140285.1, read as the reverse complement.
TTCACCAATATGTATGAAACTCGGTATGCACGTACAACATGCCAATACCTACAGAAAAGCCTCTTGGACCCATGCCCAAAAACCTACCGGAAGTCGGAAATTTTATTTTTTCCATTTTCACTCTCGGCGGCAAATTTCACTTTTTCGCCTTGTATTTGAACGAACTCCTCCTAGGGAATTTATCGGATCTGCTTCACAATTGGTCAGTACAGTCATGAAATGGAGCTGAACCAACGCCGTGTTATTTGTGACTGTACGTGTAAGGTCGTGTCCGTGGCGTGCCGTCAAAGTTGGCCGTTTTGAATTCCGTCGTCTTATTTTCGTTTTTTTCGCCTTGTATTTGAACGAACTCCTCCTAGGGAATTTATCAGATCTGCTTCACAATTGGTCAGTACAGTCAAAAAATGGGGCTCAACCAACGCCGTGTTATTTGTGACTGTACGTTGAAGGGCGTGTCCGTGGCGTGCCTTCAAATTTGGCCGTTTTTCATGGAATTTTTTCACTTTTTCGCCTTGTATTTCAACAAACTCCTCCTAGAGAATGTATCTCATCTGCTTCTACAGATTACATGAATTCGCTAAAAATTTAAATTAAAACTGCGCGCAGTGATGAACGGGACCTCGTGGCAGCGCACATGTTACGAGGTCCCGTTCATCACTGCGCGCAGTTTTAAAAAAGCGCACATGTTACGAGGTCCCGTTCATCACTGCGCGCAGTTTTAATTAGGGACCGAGCCAGAACTGGCAAGGTCCCTATTGTTTTTGGTCCGATTATTATTATTATTCTTTTCCTTCGTCTTCGACTGCATTTTTCCCCCCCTGAACATATACAAAAACTCAATTTTACTTGGTGCATTTGTGGGGACTGCTGTAAATTAGATATTCTATGCGTCAAATTCACATTGGCCCCAAGGTGGCGCTATAGCAACTATGACAAAATTTCAACGTTTACACAAGCATAACTCGTCACTGGTTGGATCTACACTCATGAAACTTTTGCCACACATGCAAAACCTCATGATGAACAAATTTGCAGATACTAACTTAGCACTTCCGGTAGCCACATTTCCCGCCATTTTGAATTTAGTTAAAAACAGTCAATTCCCCAAGGATCCCAGGTTTTTCGACTTGGACAAAAATCCTTTGGCACATATCATCTATGCCCCATTATCTTCAATTTGACATAAGGATTAGTCTGTACACTAAAGTAGCAAGTACCCATGAGCCATTGAGTTCGAAAAGGGGTGTGGTTTTTACCAAAAAATTGGTAAATTGCACATATCTACATGAATTGGACTCCTATGATCTTGGACCCCTCTACTAAAGTTGTTCAGAATCAAATTCTGAACAAGATAAAGTCAAAAAAATTTCGAATGGGGCGTGGCTTCAAAATGGGCGTGGCCTGTTACTAAAATAGCCACAGTTCATAGACGCAATGTTTCATTTGAGCGGGACCAACTCAGTGGCCTTTGGGGACCAAAGTTCTAACTGCTCAAGTAAAATTAAGTCGATTGGAAAAACAACATGGCCGCCAGAGGCTCAAAATCACTCTGCGGAGACCGTAATAGTTATGAATATGAAATTCACAGGACACGTGTAGACTGGTGCCTGTAGCTCACATACCAAAAATCGTGGTTCCCAGATTTGTAGCGCCCCCTACAGGAACTTTAAAAACAAGCCCCTGCGCCACGTATCACCAATATGTATGAAACTCGGTATGCATGTACAACATGCCAATACCTACAGAAAAGCCTCTTGGAACCATGCCCCAAAACCCACCGGAAGTCGGCTGTTTTCTTTTTTAATTTGCACTTTTACCGGCAAATTTCACTTTTTTACCGGCAAATTTCACTTTTTCGCCTTGTATTTGAACGAACTCCTCCTAGGGAATTTATCGGACCTGCTTCACAATTGGTCAGTACAGTCATGAAATGGAGCTGAACCAACGCCGTGTTATTTGTGACTGTACGTTGAAGGGCGTGTCCGTGGCGTGCCGTCAAAGTTGGCCATTTTTCATGGAATTTTTTCACTTTTTCGCCTTGTATTTCAACAAACTCCTCCTAGGGAATCAATCTCATCTGCTTTTACAGATTACAGAAGTTCGCAAAAAGTTAAAATTACATAAGTTCGGGAAAAATTTAAATTAAAACTGCGCACAGTGATGAACGGGACCTCGTGGCAGCGCACATGTTACGAGGTCCCGTTCATCACTGCGCGCAGTTTTAAAAAAGCGCACATGTTACGAGGTCCCGTTCATCACTGCGCGCAGTTTTAAAAAAGCGCACATGTTACGAGGTCCCGTTCATCACTGCGCGCAGTTTTAATTATTATTATTCTTTTTTTTAGGCCTCTTTGACTGCATTTTTCCCCCCCTGAACATATACGAAAAGCCAATTTTACTTGGTGCATTTGTGGGGACTGGTGAAAAATTTCATATTCTAGCCGTCAAATTCACATTCGCCCCAAGGTGGCGCTATACCAACTGTTCAAAAGTGCTAACTTCGCACTAGCAGCACGCATCACCGGTTTGACCTACACTCATGAAACTTTGCACACACATGCAAATCCTCATGATGAACAAAAAAGTCTCTTCAACTGAACATTTCCGGGTTGCCAGATTTTCCGCCATTTTGAATTATGTTAAAAACAGCAAATTCCCCAAGGATCCCAGGTTTTTCGACTTTGACAAAAATCCTTTGGCACATATCATCTATGGCCCATTATCTTCAATCTGACATAAGGATTAGTCTGTACAATAAAGTTTAAAGCTCCCATGAGCCTTTGAGTTCTAAAATGGGTGTGGTTAAAAATTACTCAAAGGTTAATTGCTCATATCAACACCAACTTTCACTCCTATGATGTTGACCCAGATACAAAAGTTGTTCCGAATCAAATTCTGAACAAGATAGAGTAAAAAAAAAAAATTATGGGGCGTGGCTTCAAAATGGGCGTGGCCTGTTACTAAAATAGCCACAGTTCATAGACGCAATGTTTGATTTGAGCGGGACCAACTCAGTGGCCTTTGGGGACCAAAGTTCTAACTGCTCAAGTAAAATGACGTCGATTGGAAAAACAACATGGCCGCCAGAGGAGGGTAAATCACACTGCGGAGACCGTCATAGTTATGAATATGAAATTCACAGGACACGTGTAGACTGTTGCCTGTAGCTCACATACCAAAAATCGTGGTTTTCATGTTTGTAGCGCCCCCTACAGGAACTTTAAAAACCAGCCCCTGCGTCACGTTTCACCAATATGCATGAAACTCGGTAGGCCCGTACAACATGACAATACCTACAGAAAAGCCTCTTGGAACCATGCCCCAAAACACACCGGAAGTCGGCTGTTCTCTTTTTTAATTTGCACTTTTACCGGCAATTTTCGCTTTTTCGCCTTGTATTTCAACGAACTCCTCCTAGGGAATTTATCGGATCTGCTTCACAATTTGTCAGTACAGTCAGAAAATGGGGCTGAACCAACGCCGTGTTATTTGTGACTGTACGTTGATGGGCGTGTCCGTGGCGTGCCTTCAAATTGGCCGTTTTGAATTCCGTGCTCTTATTTTCGCTTTTTTCGCCTTGGACTTTAACGAACTCCTCCTAGGAAATTTATCAGATCTGCTTCACAATTGGTCAGTACAGTCAAAAAATGGAGCTCAACCAACGCCGTGTTATTTGTGACTGTACATTGAAGGGTGTGTCCGTGGCGTGCCTTCAAAGTTGGCCGTTTTTCATGGAATTTTTTCACTTTTTCGCCTTGTATTTCAACAAACTCCTCCTAGGGAATGTATCTCATCTGCTTCTACAGATTACATGAATTCGCAAAAAATTAAAATTAAAACTGCGCGCAGTGATGAACGGGACCTCGTAGCAGCACACATGTTACGAGGTCCCGTTCATCACTGCGCGCAGTTTTAAAAAAGCGCACATGTTACGAGGTCCCGTTCATCACTGCGCGCAGTTTTAAAAAAGCGCACATGTTACGAGGTCCCGTTCATCACTGCGCGCAGTTTTAATTAGGGACCGAGCAGAACCTGCAAGGTCCCTATTGTTATTGGTCCGTTTCTTCTTCTTATTATTATTTTTCAGAATTTTGACTGCATTTTTCCCCCCCTGAACATATACGAAAACTCATTTTTATTTGGCAAATTTGGTGGGACTGCTGTAAAATTTGATATTCTAGCTGTCAAATTCAGATTGGCCCCAAGGTGGCGCTATACCAACTATGCCAAAATTTTAACCTTTACACAAGCATATCTCGTCACCCGTTTGACCTACACTCATGAAACTTTGGCCAGACATGCAAATCCTCATGATGAACAAATTTGCAGATACTAACTTACCACTTCCGGTAGCCAGATTTCCCGCCATTTTGAATTTAGTTAAAAACAGTAAATTCCCCAAGGATCCCAGGTTTTTCGACTTTGACAAAAATCCTTTCGCACATATCATCTATGGCCCATTACCTTCAATCTGACATAAGGATTAGTCTGTACAATAAAGTTGAAAGTACCCATGAGCCATTGAGTTCGAAAAGGGGTGTGTTTTTCACCCCAAAAATAGTAAATTGCACATATCTACATGAAGTTGGACTCCTACGATCTTGGACCCCTCTACTAAAGTTGTTCAGAATCAAATTCTGAACAAGATAAAGTTCACATTTTTTCGAATGGGGCGTGGCATCGAAATGGGCGTGGCCTGTTACTAAAATAGCCACAGTTCATAGACGCAATGTTTGATTTGAGCGGGACCAACTCAGTGGCCATTGGGGACCAAAGTTCTAACTGCTCAAGTAAAATGAAGTTGATTGGCAAAACAACATGGCCGCCAGAGGAGGGTCGATCACTCTGCGGAGACCGTAATAGTTATCAATATGAAATTCACAGGACACGTGTAGAGTGGTGCCTGTAGCTCACATACCAAAAATCGTGGTTGTCGTGTTTGTAACGCCCCCTACAGGAACTTTAAAAAGCAGCCCCTGCGCCACGTTTCACCAATATGTATTAAACTCGGTATGCATGTACAACATGCCAATACCTACAGAAAAGCCTCTTGGACCCATGCCCCAAAACCTACCGGAAGTCGGAAATTTTCTTTTTTTCATTTTCACTCTCAGCGGCAAATTTCACTTTTTCGCCTTGTATTTCAACGAACTCCTCCTAGGGAATTTATCGGATCTGCTTCACAATTGGTCAGTACAGTCACAAAATGGAGCTAAATCAACGCCGTGTTATTTGTGACTGTACGTTGAAGGGCGTGTCCGTGGCGTGCCGTCACAGTTGGCCGTTTTGAATTCCGTCGTCTTATTTTCGTTTTTTTCGCCTTGTATTTGAACGAACTCCTCCTAGGGAATTTATCAGATCTGCTTCACAATTGGTCAGTACAGTCAAAAAATGGGGCTCAACCAACGCCGTGTTATTTGTGACTGTACGTTGAAGGGCGTGTCCGTGGCGTGCCTTCAAATTTGGCTGTTTTTCATGGAATTTTTTCACTTTTTCGCCTTGTATTTCAACAAACTCCTCCTAGGGAATCAATCTCATCTGCTTCTACAGATTACATAAGTTCGCAAAAAGTTAAAATTACATAAGTTCGCTAAAAATTAAAATTAAAACTGCGCGCAGTGATGAACGGGACCTCGTGGCAGCGCACATGTTACGAGGTCCCGTTCATCACTGCGTGCAGTTTTAATTATTATTATTTTTAAACACTTCGACTGCATTTTTCCCCCCCTGAACATATTCGAAAACTCATTTTTTTTTGGTGCAATTGTGGGGACTGGTGAAAAATTTGATATTCTAGCCCTCAAATTAACATTCGCCCCTAGGTGGCGCTATAGCAACTGTTCAAAAGTGCAAACTTTGCACAAGCAGCACACGTCACCGGTTTGACCTACACTCATGAAACTTTGCACACACATGAAAATCCTCATGATGAACAAAAAAGTCTCTTGAACTGAACACTTCCGGTAGCCATATTTTCCGCCATTTTGAATTTAGTTAAAAACAGTAAATTCCCCAAGGATCCAAGGTTTTTCGACTTTGACCAAAATCCTTTGGCACATATCATATATGGCCCATTATCTTCAATCTGACTTAAGGATTAGTCTGTACAATAAAGTTTAGAGCACCAATGAGTTCTAAAAGTGGTGTGGTTGAAACCTCGAAAATAGTTAATTGCTCATATCAACGTCAAGTTGGACGCCTATGATGTTGGCCCCAATACAAAAGTTGTTCAGAATCAAATTCTGAACAAGATAAAGTCAACATATTTTCAAATGGGGCGTGGCATCGAAATGGGCGTGGCCTGACACTAAAATCGCCACAGTTCATAGACGCAATGTTTGATTTCAGCAGGAGCGACTTAGTGGCCGTTAGGTACCAAAGTTCTAACTGCTCACCAAAAATTTAGTCGATTTAAAAAACAACATGGCCGCCAGAGCCTCAAAATCACTGTGCAGAGACCGTAATAGTTATGAATATGAAATTCACAGCACACGTGTAAACTGGTGCCGATAGCTCACATACCAAAATTCGTGTTTCTATTTTTTGTAGCGCCCCCTACAGGAACTTTAAAAAGCAGCCCCTGCGCCACGTTTCACCAATATGTATGAAACTCAGTATTCACGTACAATGTGCCCATACCTACAGAAAAGCCTCTTGGACCCATGCCCCAAACCCCACAGGAAGCCGGCTATTTGCATTTCTAATTTTCACTTTTGGCGGCCATTTTGAATTTTTTTCACTTTTTTGCCTTGTATTTGAATGAACTCCTCCTAGGGATTTTATCGGATCTGCTTCAAAATTGGTCGGTACAGTCATGAAGTGGTGCTGAACCAAAATCATGCTATTTGTGATTGTACGTTGAAGGGCGTGTCGGTGGCATGCCGTCAAAGTTGGCCATTTTTGAATTCCGTCGCCTTGTATTAAACTTACTCCTCCTAGGGAATTTATCAGATCTGCTTCAAAATTGGTCAGTACAGTCATGAAGTGGTGCTGAACCAAAATCATGCTATTTGTGATTGTACGTTGAAGGGCGTGTCCGTGGCATGCCATTAAAGTTGGCCATTTTTGAATTCCGTCGCCTTGTATTTGAACTAACTCCTCCTAGGCAATTTATCGCATCATTGATGTAGGGTTAATGAACATGTAATTCAGTTAAATGTGGTCTTACATGTTAATGTCAAAACAATCAGTAGGACACCACAGGGCACCTCTGCTTCTACAGATTACATAAATTTGCGAATTTTTTTTAAAACTGCGCTTTTTTAAAACTGAGCGCAGTGATGAACGGGACCTCGTGCCGGCTTGCGGCTGCGTCACGTGCGGTCCTAACATGTGCACATCTTGCCAGCACACATGTTACGACGGCACGTGACGCGGCCGCAAGCCGGCGCGATTTTTTTTTAAAACTGCGCGCAGTGATGAACGGGACCTCGTAGTGGCGGCTGCAAGCCGGCGCGAGGTCCCGTTCATCACTGCGCGCAGTTTTAATTAGGGACCGAGCCAAACTTGGCAAGGACCCTATTGAAACCCTCATGATTATTAGGGACCGAGCCAAACTTGGCAAGGACCCTATTGAAACCCTCATGATTATTCTTCTTCTTCTTATTATTTTTAGCGACTTCGACTGCATTTTTCCCCCCCTGAACATATTCGAAAACTCATTTTTTTTTGGTGCAATTGTGGGGACTGGTGAAAAATTTGATATTCTAGCCCTCAAATTCACATTCGCCCCTAGGTGGCGCTATAGCAACTGTTCAAAAGTGCAAACTTTGCACAAGCAGCACGCGTCACCGGTTTGACCTACACTCATGAAACTTTGCACACACATGAAAATCCTCATGATGAACAAAAAAGTCTCTTGAACTGAACACTTCCGGTAGCCATATTTTCCGCCATTTTGAATTTAGTTAAAAACAGTAAATTCCCCAAGGATCCCAGGTTTTTCGACTTTGACCAAAATCCTTTGGCACATATCATATATGGCCCATTATCTTCAATCTGACTTAAGGATTAGTCTGTACAATAAAGTTTAGAGCACCAATGAGTTCTAAAAGTGATGTGGTTGAAACCTCGAAAATAGTTAATTGCTCATATCAACGTCAAGTTGGACGCCTATGATGTTGGCCCCAATACAAAAGTTGTTCAAAATCAAATTCTGAACAAGAATAAGTCAACAATTTTTCAAATGGGGCGTGGCATCGAAGTGGGCGTGGCCCGTTACTAAAATAGCCACAGTTCATAGACGCAATGTTTGATTTGAGCGGGACCAACTCAATGGCCGTTAGGTACCAAAGTTCTAACTGCTCACCAAAAATTAAGTCGATGTAAAAAACAACATGGCCGCCAGAGGAGGGTCGATCACTCTGCGGACACCGTAATAGTTATGAATATGAAATTCACAGGACACGTGTAAACTGGTGCCTCTAGCTCACATACCAAAATTCGTGTTTCTCATGTGTGTAGCGCCCCCTACAGGAACTTTAAAAACCAGCCCCTGCGCCACGTTTCACCAATATGTATGAAAATCGGTAGGCACGTATAAGGTTCTATGACCTACAGAAAAGCCTCTTGGACCCATGCCCCAAACCCCACAGGAAGTCGGCTGTTTGCATTTCTAATTTTCACTTTTGGCGGCCATTTTGAATTTTTTTCACTTTTTTGCCTTGTATTTGAATGAACTCCTCCTAGGGAATTTATCGGATCTGCTTCAAAATTGGTCAGTACAGTCATGAAGTGGTGCTGAACCAAAATCGTGCTATTTGTGATTGTACGTTGAAGGGCGTGTCCGTGGCATGCCGTCAAAGTTGGCCATTTTTGAATTCCGTCGCCTTGTATTTGAACTAACTCCTCCTAGGGAATTTATCGGATCTGCTTCAAATTTGGTCAGTACAGTCATGAAGTGGTGCTGAACCAAAATCGTGCTATTTGGGACTGTACGTTGAAGGGCGTGTCCGTGGCGTGATGTCAAAGTTGGCCATTTTGAATGGAATTTCACTTTTTCGCATTGTATTTGAACGAACTCCTCCTAGGGAATTTATCGCATCTGCTTCACAATTGGTCAGTACAGTCATGAAGTGGTGCTGAACCAAAATCGTGCTATTTGTGACTGTACGTTGAAGGGCGTGTCCGTGGCGTGCCGTCAAAGTTGGCCATTTTTGAAATCCGTCGCCTTGTATTAAACTTACTCCTCCTAGGGAATTTGTATTTGAACTAACTCCTCCTAGGGAATTTATCGGATCTGCTTCAAAATTGGTCAGTACAGTCATGAAGTGGTGCTGAAACAAAATCGTGCTATTTGTGACTGTACATTGAAGGGCATGGCCGTGGCGTGCTGTCAAAGTTGGCCATTTTGAATGGAATACTTTCACTTTTTCGCCTTGTATTTCAACTAACTCCTCCTAGGGAATTTATCGGATCATTGATGTAGGGTTAATAATGTTAGTTAAAGTTGTTACAACATGTAATTCAGTTAAATGTGGTCTTACATGTTAATGTCAAAACAATCAGTAGGACACCACAGGGCACCTCTGCTTCTACAGATTACATAAATTTGCGAATTTTTTTTAAAACTGCGCTTTTTTAAAACTGCGCGCAGTGATGAATGGGACCTCGTGCCGGCTTGCGGCTGCGTCACGTGCGGTCCTAACATGTGCACATCTTGCCAGCACACATGTTACGACGGCACGTGACGCGGCCGCAAGCCGGCGCGATTTTTTTTTAAAACTGCGCGCAGTGATGGACGGGACCTCGTAGTGGCGGCTGCAAGCCGGCGCGAGGTCCCGTTCATCACTGCGCGCAGTTTTAATTCTTCTTCTTATTATTATTTTTCAGAACTTTGACTGCATTTTTCCCCCCCTGCACATATTCGAAAACTCATTTTTATTTGGCACATTTGTGGGGACTGGTGAAAAATTTGATATTCTAGCCCTCAAATTCACATTCGCCCCTAGGTGGCGCTATAGCAACTGTTCAAAAGTGCAAACTTTGCACAAGCAGCACGCGTCACCGGTTTGACCTACACTCATGAAACTTTGCACACACATGAAAATCCTCATGATGAACAAAAAAGTCTCTTGAACTGAACACTTCCGGTAGCCATATTTTCCGCCATTTTGAATTTAGTTAAAAACAGTAAATTCCCCAAGGATCCCAGGTTTTTCGACTTTGACCAAAATCCTTTGGCACATATCATATATGGCCCATTTTCTTCAATCTGACTTAAGGATTAGTCTGTACAATAAAGTTTAGAGCATCAATGAGTTCTAAAAGGGGTGTGGTTGAAACCTCGAAAATACTTAATTGCTCATATCAACGTCAAGTTGGACGCCTATGAAGTTGGCCCCAATACAAAAGTTGTTCAGAATTTGATTCTGAACAAGATAAAGTCAACATATTTTCAAATGGGGCGTGGCATCGAAATGGGCGTGGCCTGACACTAAAATCGCCACAGTTCATAGACGCAATGTTTGATTTGAGCGGGACCCACTCAGTGGCCGTTAGGTACCAAAGTTCTAACTGCTCAATTAAAATTAAGTCGATTGAAAAAACAACATGGCCGCCAGAGGAGGGTAAATCACTCAGCGGAGACCGTAATAGTTATGAATATGAAATTCACAGGACACGTGTAGACTGGTGCTGGTAGCTCACATACCAAAAATCGTGTTTCTCATGTGTGTAGCGCCCCCTACAGGAACTTTAAAAAGCAGCCCCTGCGCCACTTTTCACCAATATGTATGAAACTCAGTATTCACGTACAATGTGCCCATACCTACAGAAAAGCCTCTTGGACCCATGCCCCAAACCCCACAGGAAGTCGGCTATTTGCATTTCTAATTTTCACTTTTGGCGGCCATTTTGAATTTTTTTCACTTTTTTGCCTTGTATTTGAATGAACTCCTCCTAGGGAATTTATCAGATCTGCTTCAAAATTGGTCAGTACAGTCATGAAGTGGTGCTAAACCAAAATCGTGCTATTTGTGACTGTATGTTGAAGGGCGTGTCCGTGGCATGCCGTCAAAGTTGGCCATTTTTGAATTCCGTCGCCTTGTATTTGAACTAACTCCTCCTAGGGAATTTATCGGATCTGCTTCAAAATTGGTCAGTACAGTCAGGAAGTGGTGCTGAACCAAAATCGTGCTATTTGTGACTGTACGTTGAAGGGCGTGTCCGTGGCGTGCCGTCAAAGTTGGCCATTTTTGAATTCCGTCGCCTTGTATTTGAACTAACTCCTCCTAGGGAATTTATCGGATCTGCTTCAAATTTGGTCAGTACAGTCATGAAGTGGTGCTGAACCAAAATCGTGCTATTTGGGACTGTACGTTGAAGGGCGTGTCCGTGGCGTGATGTCAAAGTTGGCCATTTTGAATGGAATTTCACTTTTTCGCATTGTATTTGAACTAACTCCTCCTAGGGAATTTATCGGATCTGCTTCAAATTTGGTCAGTACAGTCATGAAGTGGTGCTGAACCAAAATCGTGCTATTTGTGACTGTACGTTGAAGGGCGTGTCCGTGGCGTGCCGTCAAAGTTGGCCATTTTTGAAATCCGTCGCCTTGTATTAAACTTACTCCTCCTAGGGAATTTGTATTTGAACTAACTCCTCCTAGGGAATTTATCGGATCATTGATGTAGGGTTAATAATGTTAGTTAAAGTTGTTACAACATGTAATTCAGTTAAATGTGGTCTTACATGTTAATGTCAAAACAATCAGTAGGACACCACAGGGCACCTCTGCTTCTACAGATTACATAAATTTGCGAATTTTTTTTAAAACTGCGCTTTTTTAAAACTGCGCGCAGTGATGAACGGGACCTCGTGCCGGCTTGCGGCTGCGTCACGTGCGGTCCTAACATGTGCACATCTTGCCAGCACACATGTTACGACGGCACGTGACGCGGCCGCAAGCCGGCGCGATTTTTTTTTAAAACTGCGCGCAGTGATGAACGGGACCTCGTAGTGGCGGCTGCAAGCCGGCGCGAGGTCCCGTTCATCACTGCGCGCAGTTTTAATTATTATTATTATTATTATTTTCCACGACTTCGACTGCATTTTTCCCCCCCTGCACATATTCTAAAACTCAAAATTTTTTGGTGCAATTGTGGGGACTGGTGAAAAATTTGATATTCTAGCCCTCAAATTCACATTCGCCCCTAGGTGGCGCTATAGCAACTGTTCAAAAGTGCAAACTTTGCACAAGCATATCTCGCCACCGGTTTGACCTACACTCATGAAACTTTGCACACACAAGCATATCCTCATGATGAACAAAAAAGTCTCTTGAACTGAACACTTCCGGTAGCCATATTTTCCGCCATTTTGAATTTAGTTAAAAACAGTAAATTCCCCAAGGATCCCAGGTTTTTGGACTTTGACAAAAATACTTTGGCACATATCATATATGGCCCATTATCTTCAATCTGACTTAAGGATTAGTCTGTACAATAAAGTTTAGAGCACCAATGAGTTCTAAAAGGGGTGTGGTTGAAACCTCGAAAATAGTTAATTGCTCATATCAACGTCAAGTTGGACGCCTATGATGTTGGCCCCAATACAAAAGTTGTTCAGAATCAAATTCTGAACAAGATAAAGTCAACATATTTTCAAATGGGGCGTGGCATCGAAATGGGCGTGGCCTGACACTAAAATCGCCACAGTTCATAGACGCAATGTTTGATTTCAGCAGGAGCGACTCAGTGGCCGTTAGGTACCAAAGTTCTAACTGCTCACCAAAAATTTAGTCGATTTAAAAAACAACATGGCCGCCAGAGCCTCAAAATCACTGTGCGGAGACCGTAATAGTTATGAATATGAAATTCACAGCACACGTGTAAACTGGTGCCGATAGCTCACATACCAAAATTCGTGTTTCTATTTTTTGTAGCGCCCCCTACAGGAACTTTAAAAAGCAGCCCCTGCGCCACGTTTCACCAATATGTATGAAACTCAGTATTCACGTACAATGTGCCCATACCTACAGAAAAGCCTCTTGGACCCATGCCCCAAACCCCACAGGAAGTCGGCTATTTGCATTTCTAATTTTCACTTTTGGCGGCCATTTTGAATTCTTTTCACTTTTTGGCCTTGTGAACTCCTCCTAGGCAATTTATCGGATCTGCTTCAAAATTGGTCAGTACAGTCATGAAGTGGTGCTGAACCAAAATCCTGCTATTTGTGACTGTACGTTGAAGGGCGTGTCCGTGGCGTGCCGTCAAACTTGGCCATTTTGAATAATTCTGTGGTCTTGAATTTTAACAAACAAACTCCTAGGGAATTTATCGGATCAGCTTCAAAGTTTTTCTGTAAAGTCAGAAAATGGTGCTGAACCAACGCCCTGCTATTTGTGACTGTACGTTGAAGGGCATGACCGTGGCGTGCTGTCAAAGTTGGCCATTTTGAATGGAATTCTTTCACTTTTTCGCCTTGTATTTCAACTAACTCCTCCTAGGGAATTTATCGGATCATTGATGTAGGGTTAATAATGTTAGTTAAAGTTGTTACAACATGTAATTCAGTTAAATGTGGTCTTACATGTTAATGTCAAAACAATCAGTAGGACACCACAGGGCACCTCTGCTTCTACAGATTACATAAATTTGCGAATTTTTTTTAAAACTGCGCTTTTTTAAAACTGCGCGCAGTGATGAACGGGACCTCGTGCCGGCTTGCGGCTGCGTCACGTGCGGTCCTAACATGTGCACATCTTGCCAGCACACATGTTACGACGGCACGTGACGCGGCCGCAAGCCGGCGCGATTTTTTTTTAAAACTGCGCGCAGTGATGAACGGGACCTCGTAGTGGCGGCTGCAAGCCGGCGCGAGGTCCCGTTCATCACTGCGCGCAGTTTTAATTAGGGACCGAGCCAAACTTGGCAAGGACCCTATTGAAATCCTCATGTTTATTCTTCTTCTTCTTATTTTTCCTCATCTTCGACTGCATTTTTCCCCCCCTGCACATATTCGAAAACTCATTTTTATTTGGCACATTTTGTGGGACTGGTGAAAATTTTGATATTCTAGCCCTCAAATTCACATTCGCCCCTAGGTGGCGCTATACCAACTATGCCAAAATTTCAACGTTTGCACAAGCATAACTCGTCACCGGTTGGACCTAAACTCATGAAACTTTGCACACATATGCAAATCCTCATAATGAAGAAATTTGCAGATACTAACTTAGCACTTCCGGTAGCCAGATTTCCCGCCATTTTGAATTTAGTTAAAAACAGTAAATTCCCCAAGGATCCCAGGTTTTTCGACTTTGACATAAATCCTTTGGCACATATCATCTATGGCCCATTATCTTCAATCTGACATAAGGATTAGTCTGTAGGATAAATTTCAAAGTACCCATGAGCCATTGAGTTCAAAAAGGGGTGTGTTTTTCACCCCAAAATTAGTAAATTGCACATATCTACATTAATTGGACTCCTATGGTGTTGAACCTCTCTACTAAAGTTGTTCATAATCAAATTCTGAACAAGATTAAGTCAACACTTTTTCAAATGGGGCGTGGCATCGAAGTGGGCGTGGCCCGTTACTAAAATAGCCACAGTTCATAGACGCAATGTTTGATTTGAGCGGGACCAATTCAATGGCCGTTAGGTACCAAAGTTCTAACTGATCAATTAAAATTAAGTCGATTGAAAAAACAACATGGCCGCCAGAGGAGTGTCGATCACTCTGCGGAGATCATAATAGTTATGAATATGAAATTCACAGGACACGTGTATACTGGTGCCGGTAGCTCACATACCAAAAATCGTGTTTCTCATGTGTGTAGCGCCCCCTACAGGAACTTTAAAATGCAGCCCCTACGTCACGTTTCACCAATATGTATGAAACTCGGTAAGCACATACAAGGTCACAATATCTACAGAAAAGCCTCTTGGACCCATGCCCCAAAACCCACCGGAAGTCGGAAATTTTAATTTTTTCATTTTCACTCTCGGCGGCCATTTTGAATTTTTTTCACTTTTTGGCCTTGTATTTGAATGAACTCCTCCTAGGGAATTTATCGGATCTGCTTCAAAATTGGTCAGTACAGTCAATAAATGGTGCCGAACCAACGCCGTGCTATTTGTGACTGTACGTTGAAGGGCGTGTCCGTGGCGTGCCGTCAAAGTTGGCCATTTTTGAATTCCGTCGCCTTGTATTTGAACTAACTCCTCCTAGGGAATTTATCGAATCTGCTTCCAAATTGGTCAGTACAGTCATGAAATGGTGCTGAATAAACGCCGTGCTATTTGGGACTGTACGTTGAAGGGCGTGTCCGTGGCGTGATGTCAAAGTTGGCCATTTTGAATGGAATTTCACTTTTTCGCATTGTATTTGAACAAACTCCTCCTAGGGAATTTATCGCATCTGCTTCACAATTGGTTAGTACAGTCAAAAAATGGTGCTGAACCAACACCGTGCTATTTGTGACTGTACATTGAAGGGCGTGGCCGTGGCGTGCCGTCAAAGTTGGCCATTTTTGAATTCCGTCGCCTTGTATTTGAACTAACTCCTCCTAGGGAATTTATCGGATCATTGATGTAGGGTTAATAATGTTAGTTAAAGTTGTTACAACATGTAATTCAGTTAAATGTGCTCTTACATGTTAATGTCAAAACAATCAGTAGGACACCACAGGGCACCTCTGCTTCTACAGATTACATAAATTCGCGAATTTTTTTTTAAACTGCGCTTTTTTAAAACTGCCCGCAGTGATGAACGGGACCTCGTGCCGGCTTGCGGCTGCGTCACGTGCGGTCCTAACATGTGCACATCTTGCCAGCACACATGTTACGACGGCACGTGACGCGGCCGCAAGCCGGCGCGATTTTTTTTTAAAACTGCGCGCAGTGATGAACGGGACCTCGTAGTGGCGGCTGCAAGCCGGCGCGAGGTCCCGTTCATCACTGCGCGCAGTTTTAATTATTATTAGGGACCGAGCCAAACTTGGCAAGGACCCTATTGAAACCCTCGTGATTATTATTATTATTATTTTTAAACACTTCGACTGCATTTTTCCCCCCCTGAACATATTCGAAAACTCATTTTTTTTCGGTGCAATTGTGGGGACTGGTGAAAAATTTGATATTCTAGCCCTCAAATTAACATTCGCCCCTAGGTGGCGCTATAGCAACTGTTCAAAAGTGCAAACTTTGCACAAGCAGCACACGTCACCGGTTTGACCTACACTCATGAAACTTTGCACACACATGAAAATCCTCATGATGAACAAAAAAGTCTCTTGAACTGAACACTTCCGGTAGCCATATTTTCCGCCATTTTGAATTTAGTTAAAAACAGTAAATTCCCCAAGGATCCCAGGTTTTTCGACTTTGACCAAAATCCTTTGGCACATATCATATATGGCCCATTATCTTCAATCTGACTTAAGGATTAGTCTGTACAATAAAGTTTAGAGCACCAATGAGTTCTAAAAGTGGTGTGGTTGAAACCTCGAAAATAGTTAATTGCTCATATCAACGTCAAGTTGGACGCCTATGATGTTGGCCCCAATACAAAAGTTGTTCAGAATCAAATTCTGAACAAGATAAAGTCAACATATTTTCAAATGGGGCGTGGCATCGAAATGGGCGTGGCCTGACACTAAAATCGCCACAGTTCATAGACGCAATGTTTGATTTCAGCAGGAGCGACTTAGTGGCCGTTAGGTACCAAAGTTCTAACTGCTCACCAAAAATTTAGTCGATTGAAAAAACAACATGGCCGCCAGAGCCTCAAAATCACTGTGCGGAGACCGTAATAGTTATGAATATGAAATTCACAGCACACGTGTAAACTGGTGCCGATAGCTCACATACCAAAATTCGTGTTTCTATTTTTTGTAGCGCCCCCTACAGGAACTTTAAAAAGCAGCCCCTGCGCCACGTTTCACCAATATGTATGAAACTCAGTATTCACGTACAATGTGCCCATACCTACAGAAAAGCCTCTTGGACCCATGCCCCAAACCCCACAGGAAGTCGGCTATTTGCATTTCTAATTTTCACTTTTGGCGGCCATTTTGAATTTTTTTCACTTTTTGGCCTTGTGAACTCCTCCTAGGCAATTTATCGGATCTGCTTCAAAATTGGTCAGTACAGTCATGAAGTGGTGCTGAACCAAAATCCTGCTATTTGTGACTGTACGTTGAAGGGCGTGTCCGTGGCGTGCCGTCAAACTTGGCCATTTTGAATAATTATGTGGTCTTGAATTTTAACAAACAAACTCCTAGGGAATTTATCGGATCATTGATGTAGGGTTAATAATGTTAGTTAAAGTTGTTACAACATGTAATTCAGTTAAATGTGGTCTTACATGTTAATGTCAAAACAATCAGTAGGACACCACAGGGCACCTCTGCTTCTACAGATTACATAAATTTGCGAATTTTTTTTAAAACTGCGCTTTTTTAAAACTGCGCGCAGTGATGAACGTGACCTCGTGCCGGCTTGCGGCTGCGTCACGTGCGGTCCTAACATGTGCACATCTTGCCAGCACACATGTTACGACGGCACGTGACGCGGCCGCAAGCCGGCGCGATTTTTTTTTAAAACTGCGCGCAGTGATGAACGGGACCTCGTAGTGGCGGCTGCAAGCCGGCGCGAGGTCCCGTTCATCACTGCGCGCAGTTTTAATTATTATTATTATTTTCCACGACTTCGACTGCATTTTTCCCCCCCTGCACATATTCTAAAACTCAAAATTTTTTGGTGCAATTGTGGGGACTGGTGAAAAATTTGATATTCTAGCCCTCAAATTCACATTCGCCCCTAGGTGGCGCTATAGCAACTGTTCAAAAGTGCAAACTTTGCACAAGCATATCTCGCCACCGGTTTGACCTACACTCATGAAACTTTGCACACACATGCATATCCTCATGATGAACAAAAAAGTCTCTTGAACTGAACACTTCCGGTAGCCATATTTTCCGCCATTTTGAATTTAGTTAAAAACAGTAAATTCCCCAAGGATCCCAGGTTTTTCGACTTTGACAAAATTCCTTTGGCACATATCATCTATGGCCCATTATCTTCAATCTGACTTAAGGATTAGTCTGTACAATAAAGTTTAGAGCACCAATGAGTTCTAAAAGTGGTGTGGTTGAAACCTCGAAAATAGTTAATTGCTCATATCAACGTCAAGTTGGACGCCTATGATGTTGGCCCCAATACAAAAGTTGTTCAGAATCAAATTCTGAACAAGATAAAGTCAACATATTTTCAAATGGGGCGTGGCATCGAAATGGGCGTGGCCTGACACTAAAATCGCCACAGTTCATAGACGCAATGTTTGATTTGAGCGGGACCAACTCAATGGCCATTAGGTACCAAAGTTCTAACTGCTCACCAAAAATTAAGTCGATTTAAAATACAACATGGCCGCCAGAGGCTCAAAATCACTGTGCGGAGACCGTAATAGTTATGAATATGAAATTCACAGGACACGTGTAAACTGGTGCCGATAGCTCACATACCAAAATTCGTGTTTCTATTTTTTGTAGCGCCCCCTACAGGAACTTTAAAAAGCAGCCCCTGCGCCACGTTTCACCAATATGTATGAAACTCAGTATTCACGTACAATGTGCCCATACCTACGGAAAAGCCTCTTGGACCCATGCCCCAAACCCCACAGGAAGTCGGCTATTTGCATTTCTAATTTTCACTTTTGGCGGCCATTTTGAATATTTTTCACTTTTTTGCCTTGTATTTGAATGAACTCCTCCTAGGGAATTTATCGGATCTGCTTCAAAATTGGTCAGTACAGTCATGAAGTGGTGCTGAACAAAAATCCTGCTATTTGTGACTGTACGTTGAAGGGCGTGTCCGTGGCGTGCCGTCAAAGTTGGCCATTTTGAATGGAATTCTTTCACTTTTTCGCCTTGTATTTCAACTAACTCCTCCTAGGGAATTTATCGGATCATTGATGTAGGGTTAATAATGTTAGTTAAAGTTGTTACAACATGTAATTCAGTTAAATGTGGTCTTACATGTTAATGTCAAAACAATCAGTAGGACACCACAGGGCACCTCTGCTTCTACAGATTACATAAATTTGCGAATTTTTTTTAAAACTGCGCTTTTTTAAAACTGAGCGCAGTGATGAACGGGACCTCGTGCCGGCTTGCGGCTGCGTCACGTGCGGTCCTAACATGTGCACATCTTGCCAGCACACATGTTACAACGGCACGTGACGCGGCCGCAAGCCGGCGCGATTTTTTTTTAAAACTGCGCGCAGTGATGAACGGGACCTCGTAGTGGCGGCTGCAAGCCGGCGCGAGGTCCCGTTCATCACTGCGCGCAGTTTTAATTAGGGACCGAGCCAAACTTGGCAAGGACCCTATTGAAACCCTCGTGATTATTCTTATTATTATTATTTTTAAACACTTCGACTGCATTTTTCCCCCCCTGCACATATTCTAAAACTCATTTTTTCTTGGTGCAATTGTGGGGACTGGTGAAAAATGTGATAATCTAGCCCTGAAATTCACATTCGCCCCTAGATGGCGCTATAGCAACTGTTCAAAAGTGCAAACTTTGCACAAGCAGCACGCGTCACCGGTTTGACCTACATTCATGAAACTTTGCCCACACATGAAAATCCTCATGATGAACAAAAAAGTCTCTTGAACTGAACACTTCCGGTAGCCATATTTTCCGCCATTTTGAATTTAGTTAAAAACAGTAAATTCCCCAAGGATCCCAGGTTTTTCGACTGTGACCAAAATCCTTTGGCACATATCATATATGGCCCATTATCTTCAATCTGACTTAAGGATTAGTCTGTACAATAAAGTTTAGAGCATCAACGAGTTCTAAAAGGGGTGTGGTTGAAACCTCGAAAATAGTTAATTGCTCATATCAACGTCAAGTTGGACGCCTATGATGTTGGCCCCAATACAAAAGTTGTTCAGAATCAAATTCTGAACAAGATAAAGTCAACATATTTTCAAATGGGGCGTGGCATCGAAATGGGCGTGGCCTGACACTAAAATCGCCACAGTTCATAGACGCAATGTTTGATTTCAGCGGGACCGACTTAGTGGCCGTTAGGTACCAAAGTTCTAACTGCTCACCAAAAATTAAGTCGATTTAAAAAACAACATGGCCGCCAGAGCCTCAAAATCACTGTGCGGAGACCGTAATAGTTATGAATATGAAATTCACGGCACACGTGTAAACTGGTGCCGATAGCTCACATACCAAAATTCGTGTTTCTATTTTTTGTAGCGCCCCCTACAGGAACTTTAAAAAGCAGCCCCTGCGCCACGTTTCACCAATATGTATGAAACTCAGTATTCACGTACAATGTGCCCATACCTACAGAAAAGCCTCTTGGACCCATGCCCCAAACCCCACAGGAAGTCGGCTATTTGCATTTCTAATTTTCACTTTTGGCGGCCATTTTGAATTTTTTTCACTTTTTTGCCTTGTATTTGAATGAACTCCTCCTAGGGATTTTATCGGATCTGCTTCAAAATTGGTCGGTACAGTCATGAAGTGGTGCTGAACCAAAATCATGCTATTTGTGATTGTACGTTGAAGGGCGTGTCGGTGGCATGCCGTCAAAGTTGGCCATTTTTGAATTCCGTCGCCTTGTATTAAACTTACTCCTCCTAGGGAATTTATCAGATCTGCTTCAAAATTGGTCAGTACAGTCATGAAGTGGTGCTGAACCAAAATCATGCTATTTGTGACTGTACGTTGAAGGGCGTGTCCGTGGCGTGCCGTCAAAGTTGGCCGCTTTCAATGGAATTGTTTCACTTTTTCGCCTTGTATTTCAACAAACTCCTCCTAGGGAATTTTACGGATCATTGATATAGGGTTACTGAACATGTAATTCAGTTAAATGTGGTCTTACATGTTAATGTCAAAACAATCAGTAGGACACCACAGGGCACCTCTGCTTCTACAGATTACATAAATTTGCGAATTTTTTTTAAAACTGCGCTCTTTTAAAACTGCGCGCAGTGATGAACGGGACCTCGTGCCGGCTTGCGGCTGCGTCACGTGCGGTCCTAACATGTGCACATCTTGCCAGCACACATGTTACGACGGCACGTGACGCGGCCGCAAGCCGGCGCGATTTTTTTTTAAAACTGCGCGCAGTGATGAACGGGACCTCGTAGTGGCGGCTGCAAGCCGGCGCGAGGTCCCGTTCATCACTGCGCGCAGTTTTAATTAGGGACCGAGCCAAACTTGGCAAGGACCCTATTGAAACCCTCGTGATTATTCTTATTATTATTATTTTTAAACACTTCGACTGCATTTTTCCCCCCCTGCACATATTCTAAAACTCATTTTTTCTTGGTGCAATTGTGGGGACTGGTGAAAAATTTGATAATCTAGCCCTGAAATTCACATTCGCCCCTAGATGGCGCTATAGCAACTGTTCAAAAGTGCAAACTTTGCACAAGCAGCACGCGTCACCGGTTTGACCTACATTCATGAAACTTTGCCCACACATGAAAATCCTCATGATGAACAAAAAAGTCTCTTGAACTGAACACTTCCGGTAGCCATATTTTCCGCCATTTTGAATTTAGTTAAAAACAGTAAATTCCCCAAGGATCCCAGGTTTTTCGACTGTGACCAAAATCCTTTGGCACATATCATATATGGCCCATTATCTTCAATCTGACTTAAGGATTAGTCTGTACAATAAAGTTTAGAGCATCAACGAGTTCTAAAAGGGGTGTGGTTGAAACCTCGAAAATAGTTAATTGCTCATATCAACGTCAAGTTGGACGCCTATGATGTTGGCCCCAATACAAAAGTTGTTCAGAATCAAATTCTGAACAAGATAAAGTCAACATATTTTCAAATGGGGCGTGGCATCGAAATGGGCGTGGCCTGACACTAAAATCGCCACAGTTCATAGACGCAATGTTTGATTTAAGCGGGACCGACTTAGTGGCCGTTAGGTACCAAAGTTCTAACTGCTCACCAAAAATTAAGTCGATTTAAAAAACAACATGGCCGCCAGAGCCTCAAAATCACTGTGCGGAGACCGTAATAGTTATGAATATGAAATTCACGGCACACGTGTAAACTGGTGCCGATAGCTCACATACCAAAATTCGTGTTTCTATTTTTTGTAGCGCCCCCTACAGGAACTTTAAAAAGCAGCCCCTGCGCCACGTTTCACCAATATGTATGAAACTCAGTATTCACGTACAATGTGCCCATACCTACAGAAAAGCCTCTTGGACCCATGCCCCAAACCCCACAGGAAGTCGGCTATTTGCATTTCTAATTTTCACTTTTGGCGGCCATTTTGAATTTTTTTCACTTTTTTGCCTTGTATTTGAATGAACTCCTCCTAGGGATTTTATCGGATCTGCTTCAAAATTGGTCGGTACAGTCATGAAGTGGTGCTGAACCAAAATCATGCTATTTGTGATTGTACGTTGAAGGGCGTGTCGGTGGCATGCCGTCAAAGTTGGCCATTTTTGAATTCCGTCGCCTTGTATTAAACTTACTCCTCCTAGGGAATTTATCAGATCTGCTTCAAAATTGGTCAGTACAGTCATGAAGTGGTGCTGAACCAAAATCATGCTATTTGTGATTGTACGTTGAAGGGCGTGTCCGTGGCATGCCATTAAAGTTGGCCATTTTTGAATTCCGTCGCCTTGTATTTGAACTAACTCCTCCTAGGCAATTTATCGCATCATTGATGTAGGGTTAATGAACATGTAATTCAGTTAAATGTGGTCTTACATGTTAATGTCAAAACAATCAGTAGGACACCACAGGGCACCTCTGCTTCTACAGATTACATAAATTTGCGAATTTTTTTTAAAACTGCGCTTTTTTAAAACTGAGCGCAGTGATGAACGGGACCTCGTGCCGGCTTGCGGCTGCGTCACGTGCGGTCCTAACATGTGCACATCTTGCCAGCACACATGTTACGACGGCACGTGACGCGGCCGCAAGCCGGCGCGATTTTTTTTTAAAACTGCGCGCAGTGATGAACGGGACCTCGTAGTGGCGGCTGCAAGCCGGCGCGAGGTCCCGTTCATCACTGCGCGCAGTTTTAATTAGGGACCGAGCCAAACTTGGCAAGGACCCTATTGAAATCCTCATGTTTATTCTTCTTCTTCTTCTTATTTTTCCTCATCTTCGACTGCATTTTTCCCCCCCTGCACATATTCGAAAACTCATTTTTATTTGGCACATTTTGTGGGACTGGTGAAAAATTTGATATTCTAGCCCTCAAATTCACATTCGCCCCTAGGTGGCGCTATACCAACTATGCCAAAATTTCAACGTTTGCACAAGCATAACTCGTCACCGGTTGGACCTAAACTCATGAAACTTTGCACACATATGCAAATCCTCATAATGAAGAAATTTGCAGATACTAACTTAGCACTTCCGGTAGCCAGATTTCCCGCCATTTTGAATTTAGTTAAAAACAGTAAATTCCCCAAGGATCCCAGGTTTTTCGACTTTGACATAAATCCTTTGGCACATATCATCTATGGCCCATTATCTTCAATCTGACATAAGGATTAGTCTGTAGGATAAATTTCAAAGTACCCATGAGCCATTGAGTTCAAAAAGGGGTGTGTTTTTCACCCCAAAATTAGTAAATTGCACATATCTACATTAATTGGACTCCTATGGTGTTGAACCTCTCTACTAAAGTTGTTCATAATCAAATTCTGAACAAGATTAAGTCAACACTTTTTCAAATGGGGCGTGGCATCGAAGTGGGCGTGGCCCGTTACTAAAATAGCCACAGTTCATAGACGCAATGTTTGATTTGAGCGGGACCAATTCAATGGCCGTTAGGTACCAAAGTTCTAACTGCTCAATTAAAATTAAGTCGATTGAAAAAACAACATGGCCGCCAGAGGAGGGTCGATCACTCTGCGGAGATCATAATAGTTATGAATATGAAATTCACAGGACACGTGTATACTGGTGCCGGTAGCTCACATACCAAAAATCGTGTTTCTCATGTGTGTAGCGCCCCCTACAGTAACTTTAAAATGCAGCCCCTACGTCACGTTTCACCAATATGTATGAAACTCGGTAAGCACATACAAGGTCACAATATCTACAGAAAAGCCTCTTGGACCCATGCCCCAAAACCCACCGGAAGTCGGAAATTTTAATTTTTTCATTTTCACTCTCGGCGGCCATTTTGAATTTTTTTGACTTTTTGGCCTTGTATTTGAATGAACTCCTCCTAGGGAATTTATCGGATCTGCTTCAAAATTGGTCAGTACAGTCAATAAATGGTGCCGAACCAACGCCGTGCTATTTGTGACTGTACGTTGAAGGGCGTGTCCGTGGCGTGCCGTCAAAGTTGGCCATTTTTGAATTCCGTCGCCTTGTATTTGAACTAACTCCTCCTAGGGAATTTATCGAATCTGCTTCCAAATTGGTCAGTACAGTCATGAAATGGTGCTGAATAAACGCCGTGCTATTTGGGACTGTACGTTGAAGGGCGTGTCCGTGGCGTGATGTCAAAGTTGGCCATTTTGAATGGAATTTCACTTTTTCGCATTGTATTTGAACAAACTCCTCCTAGGGAATTTATCGCATCTGCTTCACAATTGGTTAGTACAGTCAAAAAATGGTGCTGAACCAACACCGTGCTATTTGTGACTGTACATTGAAGGGCGTGGCCGTGGCGTGCCGTCAAAGTTGGCCATTTTTGAATTCCGTCGCCTTGTATTTGAACTAACTCCTCCTAGGGAATTTATCGGATCATTGATGTAGGGTTAATAATGTTAGTTAAAGTTGTTACAACATGTAATTCAGTTAAATGTGCTCTTACATGTTAATGTCAAAACATGTCAAAACAATCAGTAGGACACCACAGGGCACCTCTGCTTCTACAGATTACATAAATTCGCGAATTTTTTTTTAAACTGCGCTTTTTTAAAACTGCCCGCAGTGATGAACGGGACCTCTTGCCGGCTTGCGGCTGCGTCACGTGCGGTCCTAACATGTGCACATCTTGCCAGCACACATGTTACGACGGCACGTGACGCGGCCGCAAGCCGGCGCGATTTTTTTTTAAAACTGAGCGCAGTGATGAACGGGACCTCGTAGTGGCGGCTGCAAGCCGGCGCGAGGTCCCGTTCATCACTGCGCGCAGTTTTAATTAGGGACCGAGCCAAACTTGGCAAGGACCCTATTGAAACCCTCGTGTTTATTAGGGACCGAGCCAAACATGGCAAGGTCCCTATTGAAACCCTCATGATTATTCTTCTTCTTCTTATTATTATTATTTTTAAACACTTCGACTGCATTTTTCCCCCCCTGCACATATTCTAAAACTCATTTTTTCTTGGTGCAATTGTGGGGACTGGTGAAAAATTTGATAATCTAGCCCTCAAATTCACATTCGCCCCTAGGTGGCGCTATAGCAACTGTTCAAAAGTGCAAACTTTGCACAAGCATATCTCGCCACCGGTTTGACCTACATTCATGAAACTTTGCACAAACATGCATATCCTCATGATGAACAAAAAAGTCTCTTGAACTGAACACTTCCGGTAGCCATATTTTCCGCCATTTTGAATTTAGTTAAAAACAGTAAATTCCCCAAGGATCCCAGGTTTTTCGACTTTGACAAAAATCCTTTGGCACATATCATATATGGCCCATTATCTTCAATCTGACTTAAAGATTAGTCTGTACAATAAAGTTTAGAGCACCAATGAGTTCTAAAAGGGGTGTGGTTGAAACCTCGAAAATAGTTAATTGCTCATATCAACGTCAAGTTGGACGCCTATGATGTTGGCCCCAATACAAAAGTTGTTCAGAATCAAATTCTAAACAAGATACAGTCAACATATTTTCAAATGGGGCGTGGCATCGAAATGGGCGTGGCCTGACACTAAAATCGCCACAGTTCATAGACGCAATGTTTGATTTGAGCGGGACCCACTCAGTGGCCGTAAGGTACCAAAGTTCTAACTGCTCAATTAAAATTAAGTCGATTGAAAAAACAACATGGCCGCCACAGGCTCTGGTGTCAGGGTAAATCACTGTGCGGAGACCGTAATAGTTATGAATATGAAATTCACAGGACACGTGTAGACTGGTGCCGATAACTCACATACCAAAATTCGTGTTTCTATTTTTTGTAGCGCCCCCTACAGGAACTTTAAAAAGCAGCCCCTGCGCCACGTTTCACCAATATGTATGAAACTCAGTATTCACGTACAATGTGCCCATACCTACAGAAAAGCCTCTTGGACCCATGCCCCAAACCCCACAGGAAGTCGGCTATTTGCATTTTTAATTTTCACTCTCGGCGGCCATTTTGAATTTTTTTCACTTTTTTGCCTTGTATTTGAATGAACTCCTCCTAGGGAATTTATCGGATCTGCTTCAAAATTGGTCAGTACAGTCATGAAGTGGTGCTGAACCAAAATCATGCTATTTGTGATTGTACATTGAAGGGCGTGTCCGTGGCATGCCGTCAAAGTTGGCCATTTTTGAATTCCGTCGCCTTGTATTAAACTTACTCCTCCTAGGGAATTTATTGGATCTGCTTCAAAATTGGTCAGTACAGTCATGAAGTGGTGCAGAACCAAAATCGTGCTATTTGTGACTGTACGTTGAAGGGCGTGACCGTGGCGTGATGTCAAAGTTGGCCATTTTGAATGGAATTTCACTTTTTCGCATTGTATTTGAACGAACTCCTCCTAGGGAATTTATCGCATCTGCTTCACAATTGGTCAGTACAGTCATGAAGTGGTGCTGAACCAAAATCGTGCTATTTGTGACTGTACGTTGAAGGGCGTGTCCGTGGCGTGCCGTCAAAGTTGGCCATTTTTGAAATCCGTCGCCTTGTATTAAACTTACTCCTCCTAGGGAATTTGTATTTGAACTAACTCCTCCTAGGGAATTTATCGGATCTGCTTCAAAATTGGTCAGTACAGTCATGAAGTGGTGCTGAAACAAAATCGTGCTATTTGTTACTGTACATTGAAGGGCATGGCCGTGGCGTGCTGTCAAAGTTGGCCATTTTGAATGGAATACTTTCACTTTTTCGCCTTGTATTTCAACTAACTCCTCCTAGGGAATTTATCGGATCATTGATGTAGGGTTAATAATGTTAGTTAAAGTTGTTACAACATGTATTTCAGTTAAATGTGGTCTTACATGTTAATGTCAAAACAATCAGTAGGACACCACAGGGCACCTCTGCTTCTACAGATTACATAAATTTGCGAATTTTTTTTAAAACTGCGCTTTTTTAAAACTGCGCGCAGTGATGAACGGGACCTCGTGCCGGCTTGCGGCTGCGTCACGTGCGGTCCTAACATGTGCACATCTTGCCAGCACACATGTTACGACGGCACGTGACGCGGCCGCAAGCCGGCGCGATTTTTTTTTAAAACTGCGCGCAGTGATGAACGGGACCTCGTAGTGGCGGCTGCAAGCCGGCGCGAGGTCCCGTTCATCACTGCGCGCAGTTTTAATTATTAGGGACCGAGCCAAACATGGCAAGGTCCCTATTGAAACCCTCATGATTATTCTTCTTCTTCTTATTATTATTATTTTTAAACACTTCGACTGCATTTTTCCCCCCCTGAACATATTCGAAAACTCATTTTTTTTTGGTGCAATTGTGGGGACTGGTGAAAAATTTGATATTCTAGCCCTCAAATTCACATTCGCCCCTAGGTGGCGCTATAGCAACTGTTCAAAAGTGCAAACTTTGCACAAGCAGCACGCGTCACCGGTTTGACCTACACTCATGAAACTTTGCACACACATGCAAATCCTCATGATGAACAAAAAAGTCTCTTGAACTGAACACTTCCGGTAGCCATATTTTCCGCCATTTTGAATTTAGTTAAAAACAGTAAATTCCCCAAGGATCCCAGGTTTTTCGACTTTGACCTAAATCCTTTGGCACATATCATATATGGCCCATTATCTTCAATCTGACTTAAGGATTAGTCTGTAAAATAAAGTTTAGAGCGTCAATGAGTTCTAAAAGGGGTGTGGTTGAAACCTCGAAAATAGTTAATTGCTCATATCAACGTCAAGTTGGACGCCTATGATGTTGGCCCCAATACAAAAGTTGTTCAGAATCAAATTATGAACAAGATAAAGTCAACATATTTTCAAATGGGGCGTGGCATCGAAATGGGCGTGGCCTGACACTAAAATCGCCACAGTTCATAGACGCAATGTTTGATTTGAGCGGGACCCACCCAACGGCCGTTAGGTGCCAAACTTCTAACTGCTCAATTAAAATTAAGTCGATAGAAAAAACAACATGGCCGCCACTGCCTCTGGTGTCAGGGTAAATCACTGTGCGGAGACCGTAATAGTTATGAATATGAAATTCGCAGGACACGTGTAGACTGGTGCCCATAGCTCACATACCAAAATTTGTGTTTCTATTTTTTGTAGCGCCCCCTACAGGAACTTTAAAAAGCAGCCCCTGCGCCACGTTTCACCAATATGTATGTAAATCGGTAGGCACGTATAACGTGCCAATACCTACAGAAAAGCCTCTTGGACCCATGCTCCAAACCCCACAGGACGTCGGCTATTTTCATTTTTAATTTTCACTCTCGGCGGCCATTTTGAAATTTTTTCACTTTTTTGCCTTGTATTTGAATGAACTCCTCCTAGGGAATTTATCGGATCTGCTTCAAAATTGGTTAGTACAGTCATGAAGTGGTGCAGAACCAAAATCGTGCTATTTGTGACTGTACGTTGAAGGGCGTGACCGTGGCGTGATGTCAAAGTTGGCCATTTTGAATGGAATTTCACTTTTTCGCATTGTATTTGAACGAACTCCTCCTAGGGAATTTATCGCATCTGCTTCACAATTGGTCAGTACAGTCATGAAGTGGTGCTGAACCAAAATCGTGCTATTTGTGACTGTACGTTGAAGGGCGTGTCCGTGGCGTGCCGTCAAAGTTGGCCATTTTTGAAATCCGTCGCCTTGTATTAAACTTACTCCTCCTAGGGAATTTGTATTTGAACCAACTCCTCCTAGGGAATTTATCGGATCTGCTTCAAAATTGGTCAGTACAGTCATGAAGTGGTGCTGAAACAAAATCGTGCTATTTGTGACTGTACATTGAAGGGCATGGCCGTGGCGTGCTGTCAAAGTTGGCCATTTTGAATGGAATACTTTCACTTTTTCGCCTTGTATTTCAACTAACTCCTCCTAGGGAATTTATCGGATCATTGATGTAGGGTTAATAATGTTAGTTAAAGTTGTTACAACATGTATTTCAGTTAAATGTGGTCTTACATGTTAATGTCAAAACAATCAGTAGGACACCACAGGGCACCTCTGCTTCTACAGATTACATAAATTTGCGAATTTTTTTTAAAACTGCGCTTTTTTAAAACTGCGCGCAGTGATGAACGGGACCTCGTGCCGGCTTGCGGCTGCGTCACGTGCGGTCCTAACATGTGCACATCTTGCCAGCACACATGTTACGACGGCACGTGACGCGGCCGCAAGCCGGCGCGATTTTTTTTTAAAACTGCGCGCAGTGATGAACGGGACCTCGTAGTGGCGGCTGCAAGCCGGCGCGAGGTCCCGTTCATCACTGCGCGCAGTTTTAATTATTCTTCTTCTTCTTATTTTCCCTCATCTTCGACTGCATTTTTCCCCCCCTGCACATATTCGAAAACTCATTTTTATTTGGCACATTTTGTGGGACTGGTGAAAAATTTGATATTCTAGCCCTCAAATTCACATTCGCCCCTAGGTGGCGCTATACCAACTATGCCAAAATTTCAACGTTTGCACAAGCATAACTCGTCACCGGTTGGACCTAAACTCATGAAACTTTGCACACATATGCAAATCCTCATAATGAAGAAATTTGCAGATACTAACTTAGCACTTCCGGTAGCCAGATTTTCCGCCATTTTGAATTTAGTTAAAAACAGTAAATTCCCCAAGGATCCCAGGTTTTTCGACTTTGACAAAATTCCTTTGGCACATATCATCTATGGCCCATTATCTTCAATCTGACATAAGGATTAGTCTGTAGGATAAATTTCAAAGTACCCATGAGCCATTGAGTTCAAAAAGGGGTGTGTTTTTCACCCCAAAAATAGTAAATTGCACATATCTACATTAATTGGACTCCTATGGTGTTGGACCTCTCTACTAAAGTTGTTCATAATCAAATTCTGAACGAGAATAAGTCAACAATTTTTCAAATGGGGCGTGGCATCGAAGTGGGCGTGGCCCGTTACTAAAATAGCCACAGTTCATAGACGCAATGTTTGATTTGAGCGGGACCAACTCAGTGGCCGTTAAGTACCAAAGTTCTAACTGCTCAATTAAAATTAAGTCGATTTAAAAAACAACATGGCCGCCAGAGGAGGGTCGATCACTCTGCGGACACCGTAATAGTTATGAATATGAAATTCACAGGTCACGTGTAGACTGGTGCCGATAGCTCACATACCAAAAATCGTGTTTCTCATGTGTGTAGTGCCCCCTACAGGAACTTTAAAATGCAGCCCCTGCGCCACGTTTCACCAATATGTATGAAACTCAGTAATCACGTACAATGTGCCCATACCTACAGAAAAGCCTCTTGGACCCATGCCCCAAACCCCACAGGAAGTCGGCTATTTGCATTTCTAATTTTCACTTTTGGCGGCCATTTTGAATTTTTTTCACTTTTTTGCCTTGTATTTGAATGAACTCCTCCTAGGGAATTTATCGGATCTGCTTCAAATTTGGTCAGTACAGTCATGAAGTGGTGCTGAACCAAAATCGTGCTATTTGTGATTGTACGTTGAAGGGCGTGTCCGTGGCATGCCGTCAAAGTTGGCCATTTTTGAATTCCGTCGCCTTGTATTTGAACTAACTCCTCCCAGGGAATTTATCGGATCTGCTTCCAAATTGGTCAGTACAGTCATGAAGTGGTGCTGAAAAAAAATCGTGCTATTTGTGACTGTACGTTGAAGGGCGTGTCCGTGGCGTGATGTCAAAGTTGGCCATTTTGAATGGAATTTCACTTTTTCGCATTGTATTTGAACGAACTCCTCCTAGGGAATTTATCGCATCTGCTTCACAATTGGTCAGTACAGTCATGAAGTGGTGCTGAACCAAAATCGTGCTATTTGTGACTGTACGTTGAAGGGCGTGTCCGTGGCGTGCCGTCAAAGTTGGCCATTTTTGAAATCCGTCGCCTTGTATTAAACTAACTCCTCCTAGGGAATTTATCGGATCTGCTTCAAAATTGGTCAGTACAGTCATGAAGTGGTGCTGAAACAAAATCGTGCTATTTGTGACTGTACATTGAAGGGCATGGCCGTGGCGTGCTGTCAAAGTTGGCCATTTTGAATGGAATACTTTCACTTTTTCGCCTTGTATTTCAACTAACTCCTCCTAGGGAATTTATCGGATCATTGATGTAGGGTTAATAATGTTAGTTAAAGTTGTTACAACATGTAATTCAGTTAAATGTGGTCTTACATGTTAATGTCAAAACAATCAGTAGGACACCACAGGGCACCTCTGCTTCTACAGATTACATAAATTTGCGAATTTTTTTTAAAACTGCGCTTTTTTAAAACTGCGCGCAGTGATGAACGGGACCTCGTGCCGGCTTGCGGCTGCGTCACGTGCGGTCCTAACATGTGCACATCTTGCCAGCACACATGTTACGACGGCACGTGACGCGGCCGCAAGCCGGCGCGATTTTTTTTTAAAACTGCGCGCAGTGATGAACGGGACCTCGTAGTGGCGGCTGCAAGCCGGCGCGAGGTCCCGTTCATCACTGCGCGCAGTTTTAATTAGGGACCGAGCCAAACTTGGCAAGGACCCTATTGAAACCCTCGTGATTATTATTATTAGGGACCGAGCCAAACATGGCAAGGTCCCTATTGAAACCCTCATGTTTATTATTATTCTTCCGCCGTATTTTTCCACGACTTCGACTGCATTTTTCCCCCCCTGAACATATACGAAAACTCAATTTTTTTTGGTGCAATTGTGGGGACTGGTGAAAAATTTGATATTCTAGCCCTCAAATTCACATTCGCCCCTAGGTGGCGCTATAGCAACTGTTCAAAAGTGCAAACTTTGCACAAGCAGCACGCGTCACCGGTTTGATCTACACTCATGAAACTTTACACACACATGAAAATCCTCATGATGAACAAAAAATTCTCTTGAACTGAACATTTCCGGGTTGCCAGATTTTCCGCCATTTTGAATTATGTTAAAAACAGCAAATTGCCTAAGGATCCCAGGTTTTTCGACTTTGACAAAAATCCTTTGGCAGATATCATCTATGGCCGATTATCTTCAATATGACTTAAGGATTAGTCTGTACAATAAAATTTCAAGCTCCCATGAGCCATTGAGTTCTAAAATGGGTGTGGTTGAAAATGCCTAAAAAGTAAATTGCTCATATCAACATCAAATTGGACTCTTATGATGTTGACCCAGATACAAAAGTTGTTCAGAATCAAATTCTGAACAAGATAAAGTAAAAAAAAAATCGAATGGGGCGTGCCATCGAAATGGGCGTGGCCTGTCACTAAAAGCGCCACAGTTCATAGACACAATGTTTGATTTGAGCGGAACCAACTTAGTGGCCATTGAGGACCAAAGTTTCAACTGCTCAAGTAAAATGAAGTCGATTGCCAAAACAACATGGCCGCCAGAGGAGGGTAAATCACTCAGCGGAGTCCGTAATAGTTATGGCGGAGACCGTAATAGTTATGAATATGAAATTCACAGGACACGTGTAGACTGGTGCCTGTAGCTCACATACCAAAATTCGTGTTTCTATTTTTTGTAGCGCCCCCTACAGGAACTTTAAAAAGCAGCCCCTGCGCCACGTTTCACCAATATGTATGAAAATCGGTAGGCACGTATAACGTGCCAATACCTACAGAAAAGCCTCTTGGACCCATGCTCCAAACCCCACAGGACGTCGGCTATTTGCATTTTTAATTTTCACTCTCGGCGGCCATTTTGAATTTTTTTTCACTTTTTTGCCTTGTATTTGAATGAACTCCTCCTAGGGAATTTATCGGATCTGCTTAAAAATTGGTCAGTACAGTCGATAAATGGTGCCGAACCAACGCCGTGCTATTTGTGACTGTACATTGAAGGGCGTGTCCGTGGCGTGCCGTCAAAGTTGGCCATTTTGGAATTCCGTCGCCTTGTATTTGAACTAACTCCTCCTAGGGAATTTATCGGATCTGCTTCCAAATTGGTCAGTACAGTCATGAAATGGTGCTGAACCAAAATCGTGCTATTTGTGACTGTACGTTGAAGGGCGTGTCCGTGGCGTGCCGTCAAATTTGGCCATTTTGAATGGAATTTCACTTTTTCGCATTGTATTTGAACGAACTCCTCCTAGGGAATTTATCGCATCTGCTTCACAATTAGTCAGTACAGTCATGACATGGAGCTCAACCAACGCCGTGTTATTTGTGACTGTACGTTGAAGGGCGTGTCCGTGGCGTGCCGTCAAATTTGGCCGTTTTGAATTCCGTGGTCTTATTTTCGCTTTTTTCCCCTTGTATTTGAACGAACTCCTCCTAGGGTATTTATCGGATCTGCTTCACAATTGCTCAGTACAGTCAAAAAATGGTGCTCAACCAACGCCGTGTTATTTGTGACTGTACGTTGAAGGGCATGGCCGTGGCGTGCTGTCAAAGTTGGCCATTTTGAATGGAATTCTTTCACTTTTTCGCCTTGTATTTGAACTAACTCCTCCTAGGGAATTTATCGGATCATTGATGTAGGGTTAATGAACATGTAATTCAGTTAAATGTGGTCTTACATGTTAATGTCAAAACAATCAGTAGGACACCACAGGGCACCTCTGCTTCTACAGATTACATAAATTTGCGAATTTTTTTTAAAACTGCGCTTTTTTAAAACTGCGCGCAGTGATGAACGGGACCTCGCGCCGGCTTGCGGCTGCGTCACGTGCGGTCCTAACATGTGCACATCTTGCCAGCACACATGTTACGACGGCACGTGACGCGGCCGCAAGCCGGCGCGATTTTTTTTTAAAACTGCGCGCAGTGATGAACGGGACCTCGTAGTGGCGGCTGCAAGCCGGCGCGAGGTCCCGTTCATCACTGCGCGCAGTTTTAATTATTAGGGACCGAGCCAAACTTGGCAAGGACCCTATTGAAACCCTCGTGATTATTATTAGGGACCGAGCCAAAACTGGCAAGGTCCCTATTGTTATTGGTCCGCTTTTTCTTCTTATTATTTTTCAAATCTTTGACTGCATTTTCCCCCCCCTGAACATATACGAAAAGTCATTTTTACTTGGTGCATTTGTGAGGACTGGTGAAAAATTTCATATTCTAGCCGTCAAATTCACATTCGCCCCAAGGTGGCGCTATACCAACTGTTCAAAAGTGCTAAATTCGCACTAGCAGCACGCGTCACCGGTTTGACCTACACTCATGAAACTTTGCACACACATGCAAATCCTCATGATGAACAAAAAAGTCTCTTCAACTGAACATTTCCGGGTTGCCAGATTTTCCGCCATTTTGAATTATGTTAAAAACAGCAAATTCCCCAAGGATCCCAGGTTTTTCGACTTTGACAAAAATCCTTTGCCACATATCATCTATGGCCCATTATCTTCGATCTGACATAAGGATTAGTCTGTACAATAAAGTTTAAAGCTCCCATGAGCCTTTGAGTTCTAAAATGGGTGTGGTTAAAAATTACTCAAAAGTTAATTGCTCATATCAACATCAACTTTCACTCCTATGATGTTGACCCAGATACAAAAGTTGTTCAGAATCAAATTCTGAACAAGATAGAGTAAAAAAAAAAAATTATGGGGCGTGGCTTCAAAACGGGCGTGGCCTGTTACTAAAATAGCCACAGTTCATAGACGCAATGTTTGATTTGAGCGGGACCAACTCAGTGGCCTTTGGGGACTAAAGTTCTAACTGCTCAAATCAAATTACGTAGATTGGAAAAACAACATGGCCGCCAGAGGAGGGTAAATCACACTGCGGAGACTGTAATAGTTATGAATATGGAATTCACAGGACACGTGTAAACTGGTGCCTGTAGCTCACATACCAAAAATAGTGGTTGTCGTGTTTTCAGCGCCCCCTACAGGAACTTTAAAAAGCAGCCCCTGCGCCACGTTTCACCAATATGTATGAAACTCGGTATGCACGTACAACAGGCCAATACCTACAGAAAAGCCTCTTGGAACCATGCCCCAAACCCTACCGGAAGTCGGAAATTTTCTTTTTTTCATTTGCACTCTCGGCGGCAAATTTCACTTTTTCGCCTTGTATTTGAACGAACTCCTCCTAGGGAATTTATCGGATCTGCTTCACGATTGGTCAGTACAGTCAAAAAATGGGGCTCAACCAACGCCGTGTTATTTGTGACTGTACGTTGAAGGGCGTGTCCGTGGCGTACCTTCAAAGTTGGCCGTTTTGAATTCCGTGCTCTTATTTTCGCTTTTTTCGCCTTGTATTTGAACGAACTCCTCCTACGGAATTTATCGGATCTTCTTCACAATTGGTCAGTACAGTCAAAAGATGGGGCTCAACCAACGCCGTGTTATTTGTGACTGTACGTTGAAGGGTGTGTCCGTGGCGTGCCTTCAAAGTTGGCCATTTTTCATGGAATTTTTTCACTTTTTCGCCTTGTATTTCAACAAACTCCTCCTAGGGAATGTATCTCATCTGCTTCTACAGATTACATGAATTCGCTAAAAATTAAAACTGCGCGCAGTGATGAACGGGACCTCGTGGCAGCGCACATGTTACGAGGTCCCGTTCATCACTGCGCGCAGTTTTAAAAAAGCGCACATGTTACGAGGTCCCGTTCATCACTGTGCGCAGTTTTAAAAAAGCGCACATGTTACGAGGTCCCGTTCATCACTGCGCGCAGTTTTAAAAAAGCGCACATGTTACGAGGTCCCGTTCATCACTGCGCGCAGTTTTAAAAAAGCGCACATGTTACGAGGTCCCGTTCATCACTGCGCGCAGTTTTAAAAAAGCGCACATGTTACGAGGTCCCGTTCATCACTGCGCGCAGTTTTAAAAAAGCGCACATGTTACGAGGTCCCGTTCATCACTGCGCGCAGTTTTAATTAGGGACCGAGCCAAACTTGGCAAGGACCCTATTGAAACCCTCATGATTATTAGGGACCGAGCCAAACATGGCAAGGTCCCTATTGAAACCCTCATGTTTATTCTTCTTCTTCTTATTATTTTCCCTCATCTTCGACTGCATTTTTCCCCCCCTGCACATATTCGAAAACTCATTTTTATTTGGCACATTTTGTGGGACTGGTGAAAAATTTGATATTCTAGCCCTCAAATTCACATTCGCCCCTAGGTGGCGCTATACCAACTATGCCAAAATTTCAACGTTCGCACAAGCATAACTCGTCACCGGTTGGACCTAAACTCATGAAACTTTGCACACATATGCAAATCCTCATAATGAACAAATTTGCAGATACTAACTTAGCACTTCCGGTAGCCAGATTTCCCGCCATTTTGAATTTAGTTAAAAACAGTAAATTCCCCAAGGATCCCAGGTTTTTCGACTTTGACAAAAATCCTTTGGCACATATCATCTATGGCCCATTATCTTCAATCTGACATAAGGATTAGTCTGTAGGATAAATTTCAAAGTACCCATGAGCCATTGAGTTCAAAAAGGGGTGTGTTTTTCACCCCAAAAATAGTAAATTGCACATATCTACATTAATTGGACTCCTATGGTGTTGGACCTCTCTACTAAAGTTGTTCATAATCAAATTCTGAACAAGATTAAGTCAACAATTTTTCAAATGGGGCGTGGCATCGAAGTGGGCGTGGCCCGGTACTAAAATAGACACAGTTCATAGACGCAATGTTTGATTTGAGCGGGACCAACTCAATGGCCGTTAGGTACCAAAGTTCTAACTGCTCACCAAAAATTAAGTCGATTTAAAAAACAACATGGCCGCCAGAGGAGGGTCAATCACTCTGCGGACACCGTAATAGTTATGAATATGAAATTCACAGGACACGTGTAAACTGGTGCCTCTAGCTCACATACCAAAATTCGTGTTTCTCATGTGTGTAGCGCCCCCTACAGGAACTTTAAAAAGCAGCCCCTGCGCCACGTTTCACCAATATGTATGAAAATCGGTAGGCACGTATAAGGTCCCATGACCTACAGAAAAGCCTCTTGGACCCATGCTCCAAACCCCACCGGAAGTCGGAAATTTAAATTTTTTCATTTTCACTCTCGGCGGCCATTTTGGATTTTTTTCACTTTTTTGCCTTGTATTTGAATGAACTCCTCCTAGGGAATTTATCGGATCTGCTTCAAAATTGGTCAGTACAGTCATGAAGTGGTGCTAAACCAAAATCGTGCTATTTGTGACTGTACGTTGAAGGGCGTGTCCGTGGCATGCCGTCAAAGTTGGCCATTTTTTAATTCCGTCGCCTTGTATTTGAACTAACTCCTCCTAGGGAATTTATCGGATCTGCTTCAAATTTGGTCAGTACAGTCATGAAGTGGTGCTGAACCAAAATCGTGCTATTTGGGACTGTACGTTGAAGGGCGTGTCCGTGGCGTGATGTCAAAGTTGGCCATTTTGAATGGAATTTCACTTTTTCGCATTGTATTTGAACGAACTCCTCCTAGGGAATTTATCGGATCTGCTTCACAATTGGTCAGTACAGTCATGAAGTGGTGCTGAACCAAAGTCGTGCTATTTGTGATTGTACGTTGAAGGGCGTGGCCGTGGCGTGCCGTCAAAGTTGGCCGTTTTGAATTCCGTGGTCTTATTTTCGCTTTTTTCCCCTTGTATTTGAACGAACTCCTCCTAGGGTATTTATCGGATCTGCTTCACAATTGGTCAGTAGAGTCATGAAGTGGTGCTGAACCAAAATCGTGCTATTTGTGACTGTACGTTGAAGGGCGTGTCCGTGGCGTGCCGTCAAAGTTGGGCATTTTTGAATTCCGTCGCCTTGTATTTGAACTAACTCCTCCTAGGGAATTTATCGGATCTGCTTCAAAATTGGTCAGTACAGTCATGAAGTGGTGCCGAAACAAAATCGTGCTATTTGTGACTGTAGGTTGAAGGGCGTGTCCATGGCGTGCTGTCAAAGTTGGCCATTTTGAATGGAATTCTTTCACTTTTTCGCCTTGTATTTCAACTAACTCCTCCTAGGGAATTTATTGGATCATTGATGTAGGGTTAATGAACATGTAATTCAGTTAAATGTGGTCTTACATGTTAATGTCAAAACAATCAGTAGGACACCACAGGGCACCTCTGCTTCTACAGATTACATAAATTTGCGAATTTTTTTTAAAACTGTGCGCAGTGATGAACGGGACCTCGTGCCGGCTTGCGGCTGCGTCACGTGCGGTCCTAACATGTGCACATCTGGCCAGCACACATGTTAGGACGGCACGTGATGCGGCCGCAAGCCGGCGCGATTTTTTTTAAAACTGCGCGCAGTGATGAACGGGACCTCTTACCGGCTTGCGGCTGCGTCACGTGCGGTCCTAACATGTGCACATCTTGCCAGCACACATGTTAGGACGGCACGTGACGCGGCCGCAAGCCGGCGCGAGGTCCCGTTCATCACTGCGCGCAGTTTTAATTCTTCTTCTTATTTTCCCTCGTATTCGACTGCATTTTTCCCCCCCTGCACATATTCGAAAACTCATTTTTTTTTGGTGCATTTTGTGGGACTGGTGAAAAATTTGATATTCTAGCCCTCAAATTCACATTCGCCCCTAGGTGGCGCTATACCAACTATGCCAAAATTTCAACGTTTGCACAAGCATAACTCGTCACCGGTTGGACCTAAACTCATGAAACTTTGCACACATATGCAAATCCTCATAATGAAGAAATTTGCAGATACTAACTTAGCACTTCCGGTAGCCAGATTTCCCGCCATTTTGAATTTAGTTAAAAACAGTAAATTCCCCAAGGATCCCAGGTTTTTCGACTTTGACAAAAGTCCTTTGGCACATATCATCTATGGCCCATTATCTTCAATCTGACATAAGGATTAGTCTGTAGGATAAATTTCAAAGTACCCATGAGCCATTGAGTTCAAAAAGGGGTGTGTTTTTCACCCCAAAAATAGTAAATTGCACATATCTACATTAATTGGACTCCTATGGTGTTGGACCTCTCTACTAAAGTTGTTCATAATCAAATTCTGAACAAGAATAAGTCAACAATTTTTCAAATGGGGCGTGGCATCGAAGTGGGCGTGGCCCGTGACTAAAATAGCCACAGTTCATAGACGCAATGTTTGATTTGAGCGGGACCAACTCAATGGCCGTTAGGTACCAAAGTTCTAACTGCTCACCAAAAATTAAGTCGATTTAAAAAACAACATGGCCGCCAGAGGAGGGTCGATCACTCTGCGGACACCGTAATAGTTATGAATATGAAATTCACAGGACACGTGTAAACTGGTGCCTCTAGCACACATACCAAAAATCGTGTTTCTCATGTGTGTAGCGCCCCCTACAGGAACTTTAAAAAGCAGCCCCTGCGCCACGTTTCACCAATATGTATGAAACTCAGTATTCACGTACAATGTGCCCATACCTACAGAAAAGCCTCTTGGACCCATGCTCCAAACCCCACAGGAAGTCGGCTATTTGCATTTTTAATTTTCACTCTCGGCGGCCATTTTGAATTTTTTTTCACTTTTTTGCCTTGTATTTGAATGAACTCCTCCTAGGTAATTTATCGGATCTGCTTCAAAGTTGGTCAGTACAGTCATGAAGTGGTGCTGAACCAAAATCGTGCTATTTGTGACTGTACGTTGAAGGGCGTGTCCGTGGCGTGCCGTCAAAGTTGGCCATTTTTGAATTCCGTCGCCTTGTATTTGAACTAACTCCTCCTAGGGAATTTATCGGATCTGCTTCAAAATTGGTCAGTACAGTCATGAAGTGGTGCTGAAACAAAATCGTGCTATTTTTGACTGTACGTTGAAGGGCGTGTCCGTGGCGTGCCGTCAAAGTTGGCCATTTTTGAATTCCGTCGCCTTGTATTTGAATTAACTCCTCCTAGGGAATTTATCGGATCTGCTTCAAAATTGGTCAGTACAGTCATGAAGTGGTGCCAAAACAAAATCGTGCTATTTGTGACTGTAGGTTGAAGGGCATGTCCATGGCATGCCGTCAAAGTTGGCCATTTTGAATGGAATTCTTTCACTTTTTCGCCTTGTATTTCAACTAACTCCTCCTAGGGAATTTATTGGATCATTGATGTAGGGTTAATGAACATGTAATTCAGTTAAATGTGGTCTTACATGTTAATGTCAAAACAATCAGTAGGACACCACAGGGCACCTCTGCTTCTACAGATTACATAAATTCGTGCTTTTTTAAAACTGCGCGCAGTGATGAACGGGACCTCGTGCCGGCTTGCGGCTGCGTCACGTGCGGTCCTAACATGTGCACATCTTGCCAGCACACATGTTACGACGGCACGTGACGCGGCCGCAAGCCGGCGCGATTTTTTTTTAAAACTGCGCGCAGTGATGAACGGGACCTC
Source organism: Micromesistius poutassou (assembly GCF_964030765.1). NCBI lineage: Eukaryota > Metazoa > Chordata > Actinopteri > Gadiformes > Gadidae > Micromesistius > Micromesistius poutassou. Next base: position 10,034,679 of record NC_140285.1, on the reverse strand, counting down.
GTACCGGCGGCCGCAAGCCGGCGCGAGGTCCCGTTCATCATTCTTCTTCTTATTATTTTTAAGCCTCTTTGACTGCATTTTCCCCCCCCTGAACATATACGAAAACTCTTTTTTATTTGGCATATTTGTTGGGACTGCTGTAAAATTTGATATTCTAGCCGTCAAATTCACATTGGCCCCAAGGTGGCGCTATACCAACTATGTCAAAATTTCAACATTTACACAAGCATAACTCGTCACCCGTTGGACCTACACTCATGAAACTTTTGCCACACATGCAAATCCTCATGATGAACAAATTTGCAGATACTAACTTAGCACTTCCGGTAGCCACATTTCCCGCCATTTTGAATTTAGTTAAAAACAGTAAATTCCCCAAGGATCCCAGGTTTTTCAACTTTGACAAAAATCCTTTGCCACATATCATCTATGGCCCATTATCTTCAATTTGACATAAGGATTAGTCTGTACACTAAAGTAGCAAGTACCCATGAGCCATTGAGTTCGAAAAGGGGTGTGGTTTTTACCAAAAAATTGGTAAATTGCACATATCTACATGAATTGGACTCCTATGATCTTGGACCCCTCTACTAAAGTTGTTCAGAATCAAATTCTGAACAAGATAAAGTCAAAAAAATTTCTGATGGGGCGTGGCTTCAAAATGGGCGTGGCCTGTTACTAAAATAGCCACAGTTCATAGAAGCAATGTTTGATTTGAGCGGGACCAACTCAGTGGCCTTTGGGGACCAAAGTTCTAACTGCTCAAGTAAAATTAAGTCGATTGGAAAAACAACATGGCCGCCAGAGGCTCAAAATCACTCTGCGGAGACCGTCATAGTTATGAATATGAAATTCACAGGACACGTGTAGACTGTTGCCTGTACCTCACATACCAAAAATTGTGGTTGTCATGTTTGTAGCGCCCCCTACAGGATCTTTAAAAAGCAGCCCCTGCGCCACGTTTCACCAATATGTATGAAACTCGGTAGGCCTGTACAACATGACAATACCTACAGAAAAGCCTCTTGGAACCATGCCCCAAAACCCACCGGAAGTCGGCTGTTCTCTTTTTTAATTTGCACTTTTACCGGCAAATTTCGCTTTTTCGCCTTGTATTTGAACGAACTCCTCCTAGGGAATTTATCGGATCTGCTTCACAATTGCTCAGTACAGTCAAAAAATGGGGCTCAACCAACGCCGTGTTATTTGTGACTGTACGTTGATGGGCGTGTCCGTGGCGTGCCTTCAAAGTTGGCCGTTTTGAATTCCGTGCTCTTATTTTCGCTTTTTTCGCCTTGTACTTGAACGAACTCCTCCTAGGGAATTTATCAGATCTGCTTCACAATTGGTCAGTACAGTCATAAAATGGGGCTCAACCAACGCCGTGTTATTTGTGCCTGTACGTTGAAGGGTGTGTCCGTGGCGTGCCTTCAAAGTTGGCCGTTTTTCATGAAATTTTTTCACTTTTTCGCCTTGTATTTCAACAAACTCCTCCTAGGGAATGTATCTCATCTGCTTCTACAGATTACATGAATTCGCTAAAAATTAAAATTAAAACTGCGCGCAGTGATGAACGGGACCTCGTAGCAGCGCACATGTTACGAGGTCCCGTTCATCACTGCGCGCAGTTTTAAAAAAGCGCACATGTTACGAGGTCCCGTTCATCACTGCGCGCAGTTTTAAAAAAGCGCACATGTTACGAGGTCCCGTTCATCACTGCGCGCAGTTTTAAAAAAGCGCACATGTTACGAGGTCCCGTTCATCACTGCGCGCAGTTTTAAAAAAGCGCACATGTTACGAGGTCCCGTTCATCACTGCGCGCAGTTTTAAAAAAGCGCACATGTTACGAGGTCCCGTTCATCACTGCGCGCAGTTTTAATTATTATTATTATTATTATTTTCCACGACTTCGACTGCATTTTTCCCCCCCTGCACATATTCTAAAACTCAAAATTTTTTGGTGCAATTGTGGGGACTGGTGAAAAATTTGATATTCTAGCCCTCAAATTCACATTCGCCCCTAGGTGGCGCTATAGCAACTGTTCAAAAGTGCAAACTTTGCACAAGCATATCTCGCCACCGGTTTGACCTACACTCATGAAACTTTGCACACACATGCATATCCTCATGATGAACAAAAAAGTCTCTTGAACTGAACACTTCCGGTAGCCATATTTTCCGCCATTTTGAATTTAGTTAAAAACAGTAAATTCCCCAAGGATCCCAGGTTTTTCGACTTTGACAAAATTCCTTTGGCACATATCATCTATGGCCCATTATCTTCAATCTGACTTAAGGATTAGTCTGTACAATAAAGTTTAGAGCACCAATGAGTTCTAAAAGTGGTGTGGTTGAAACCTCGAAAATAGTTAATTGCTCATATCAACGTCAAGTTGGACGCCTATGATGTTGGCCCCAATACAAAAGTTGTTCAGAATCAAATTCTGAACAAGATAAAGTCAACATATTTTCAAATGGGGCGTGGCATCGAAATGGGCGTGGCCTGACACTAAAATCGCCACAATTCATAGACGCAATGTTTGATTTGAGCGGGACCAACTCAATGGCCATTAGGTACCAAAGTTCTAACTGCTCACCAAAAATTAAGTCGATTTAAAATACAACATGGCCGCCAGAGGCTCAAAATCACTGTGCGGAGACCGTAATAGTTATGAATATGAAATTCACAGGACACGTGTAAACTGGTGCCGATAGCTCACATACCAAAATTCGTGTTTCTATTTTTTGTAGCGCCCCCTACAGGAACTTTAAAAAGCAGCCCCTGCGCCACGTTTCACCAATATGTATGAAACTCAGTATTCACGTACAATGTGCCCATACCTACAGAAAAGCCTCTTGGACCCATGCCCCAAACCCCACAGGAAGTCGGCTATTTGCATTTCTAATTTTCACTTTTGGCGGCCATTTTGAATTTTTTTCACTTTTTTGCCTTGTATTTGAATGAACTCCTCCTAGGGAATTTATCGGATCTGCTTCAAAATTGGTCAGTACAGTCATGAAGTGGTGCTGAACCAAAATCCTGCTATTTGTGACTGTACGTTGAAGGCCGTGTCCGTGGCGTGCCGTCAAAGTTGGCCATTTTGAATGGAATTCTTTCACTTTTTCGCCTTGTATTTCAACTAACTCCTCCTAGGGAATTTATCGGATCATTGATGTAGGGTTAATAATGTTAGTTAAAGTTGTTACAACATGTAATTCAGTTAAATGTGGTCTTACATGTTAATGTCAAAACAATCAGTAGGACACCACAGGGCACCTCTGCTTCTACAGATTACATAAATTTGCGAATTTTTTTTAAAACTGCGCTTTTTTAAAACTGAGCGCAGTGATGAACGGGACCTCGTGCCGGCTTGCGGCTGCGTCACGTGCGGTCCTAACATGTGCACATCTTGCCAGCACACATGTTACGACGGCACGTGACGCGGCCGCAAGCCGGCGCGATTTTTTTTTAAAACTGCGCGCAGTGATGAACGGGACCTCGTAGTGGCGGCTGCAAGCCGGCGCGAGGTCCCGTTCATCACTGCGCGCAGTTTTAATTAGGGACCGAGCCAAACATGGCAAGGTCCCTATTGAAACCCTCATGTTTATTATTATTCTTCTTCTTATTTTCCCTCATCTTCGACTGCATTTTTCCCCCCCTGCACATATTCTAAAACTCAAATTTTTTTGGTGCAATTGTGGGGACTGGTGAAAAATTTGATATTCTAGCCCTCAAATTCACATTCGCCCCTAGGTGGCGCTATAGCAACTGTTCAAAAGTGCAAACTTTGCACAAGCAGCACGCATCACCGGTTTGACCTACACTCATGAAATTTTGCATACATATGCATATCCTCATGATGAACAAAAAAGTCTCTTGAACTGAACACTTCCGGTAGCCATATTTTCCGCCATTTTGAATTTAGTTAAAAACAGTAAATTCCCCAAGGATCCCAGGTTTTTCGACTTTTACCAAAATCCTTTGGCACATATCATATATGGCCCATTATCTTCAATCTGACTTAAGGATTAGTCTGTACAATAAAGATTAGAGCACCAACGAGTTCTAAAAGTGGTGTGGTTGAAACCTCGAAAATAGTTAATTGCTCATATCAACGTCAAGTTGGACGCCTATGATGTTGGCCCCAATACAAAAGTTGTTCAGAATCAAATTCTGAACAAGATAAAGTCAACATATTTTCAAATGGGGCGTGGCATCGAAATGGGCGTGGCCTGACACTAAAATCGCCACAGTTCATAGACGCAATGTTTGATTTCAGCAGGACTGACTTAGTGGCCGTTAGGTACCAAAGTTCTAACTGCTTACCAAAAATTTTGTCGATTTAAAAAACAACATGGCCGCCAGAGCCTCAAAATCACTGTGCGGAGACCGTAATAGTTATGAATATGAAATTCACAGCACACGTGTAAACTGGTGCCGATAGCTCACATACCAAAATTCGTGTTTCTATTTTTTGTAGCGCCCCCTACAGGAACTTTAAAAAGCAGCCCCTGCGCCACGTTTCACCAATATGTATGAAACTCAGTATTCACGTACAATGTGCCCATACCTACAGAAAAGCCTCTTGGACCCATGCCCCAAACCCCACAGGAAGTCGGCTATTTGCATTTCTAATTTTCACATTTGGCGGCCATTTTGAATTTTTTTCACTTTTTTGCCTTGTATTTGAATGAACTCCTCCTAGGGAATTTATCGGATCTGCTTCAAAATTGGTCAGTACAGTCATGAAGTGGGGCCGAACCAAAATCGTGCTATTTGTGATTGTACGTTGAAGGGCGTGTCCGTGGCATGCCGTCAAAGTTGGCCATTTTTGAATTCCGTCGCCTTGTATTTGAACTAACTCCTCCTAGGGAATTTATCGGATCTGCTTCAAATTTGGTCAGTACAGTCATGAAGTGGTGCTGAACCAAAATCGTGCTATTTGTGACTGTACGTTGAAGGGCGTGTCCGTGGCGTGCCGTCAAAGTTGGCCATTTTTGAAATCCGTCGCCTTGTATTAAACTTACTCCTCCTAGGGAATTTGTATTTGAACTAACTCCTCCTAGGGAATTTATCGGATCTGCTTCAAAATTGGTCAGTACAGTCATGACGTGGTGCTGAAACAAAATCGTGCTATTTGTGACTGTACATTGAAGGGCATGGCCGTGGCGTGCTGTCAAAGTTGGCCATTTTGAATGGAATACTTTCACTTTTTCGCCTTGTATTTCAACTAACTCCTCCTAGGGAATTTATCGGATCATTGATGTAGGGTTAATAATGTTAGTTAAAGTTGTTACAACATGTAATTCAGTTAAATGTGGTCTTACATGTTAATGTCAAAACAATCAGTAGGACACCACAGGGCACCTCTGCTTCTACAGATTACATAAATTTGCGAATTTTTTTTAAAACTGCGCTTTTTTAAAACTGCGCGCAGTGATGAACGGGACCTCGTGCCGGCTTGCGGCTGCGTCACGTGCGGTCCTAACATGTGCACATCTTGCCAGCACACATGTTACGATGGCACGTGACGCGGCCGCAAGCCGGCGCGATTTTTTTTTAAAACTGCGCGCAGTGATGAACGGGACCTCGTAGTGGCGGCTGCAAGCCGGCGCGAGGTCCCGTTCATCACTGCGCGCAGTTTTAATTATTATTATTTTCCACGACTTCGACTGCATTTTTCCCCCCCTGCACATATTCTAAAACTCAAAATTTTTTGGTGCAATTGTGGGGACTGGTGAAAAATTTGATATTCTAGCCCTCAAATTCACATTCGCCCCTAGGTGGCGCTATAGCAACTGTTCAAAAGTGCAAACTTTGCACAAGCATATCTCGCCACCGGTTTGACCTACACTCATGAAACTTTGCACACACATGCATATCCTCATGATGAACAAAAAAGTCTCTTGAACTGAACACTTCCGGTAGCCATATTTTCCGCCATTTTGAATTTAGTTAAAAACAGTAAATTCCCCAAGGATCCCAGGTTTTTCGACTTTGACAAAATTCCTTTGGCACATATCATCTATGGCCCATTATCTTCAATCTGACTTAAGGATTAGTCTGTACAATAAAGTTTAGAGCACCAATGAGTTCTAAAAGTGGTGTGGTTGAAACCTCGAAAATAGTTAATTGCTCATATCAACGTCAAGTTGGACGCCTATGATGTTGGCCCCAATACAAAAGTTGTTCAGAATCAAATTCTGAACAAGATAAAGTCAACATATTTTCAAATGGGGCGTGGCATCGAAATGGGCGTGGCCTGACACTAAAATCGCCACAGTTCATAGACGCAATGTTTGATTTGAGCGGGACCAACTCAATGGCCATTAGGTACCAAAGTTCTAACTGCTCACCAAAAATTAAGTCGATTTAAAATACAACATGGCCGCCAGAGGCTCAAAATCACTGTGCGGAGACCGTAATAGTTATGAATATGAAATTCACAGGACACGTGTAAACTGGTGCCGATAGCTCACATACCAAAATTCTTGTTTCTATTTTTTGTAGCGCCCCCTACAGGAACTTTAAAAAGCAGCCCCTGCGCCACGTTTCACCAATATGTATGAAACTCAGTATTCACGTACAATGTGCCCATACCTACAGAAAAGCCTCTTGGACCCATGCCCCAAACCCCACAGGAAGTCGGCTATTTGCATTTCTAATTTTCACTTTTGGCGGCCATTTTGAATTTTTTTCACTTTTTTGCCTTGTATTTGAATGAACTCCTCCTAGGGAATTTATCGGATCTGCTTCAAAATTGGTCAGTACAGTCATGAAGTGGTGCTGAACAAAAATCCTGCTATTTGTGACTGTACGTTGAAGGGCGTGTCCGTGGCGTGCCGTCAAAGTTGGCCATTTTGAATGGAATTCTTTCACTTTTTCGCCTTGTATTTCAACTAACTCCTCCTAGGGAATTTATCGGATCATTGATGTAGGGTTAATAATGTTAGTAAAAGTTGTTACAACATGTAATTCAGTTAAATGTGGTCTTACATGTTAATGTCAAAACAATCAGTAGGACACCACAGGGCACCTCTGCTTCTACAGATTACATAAATTTGCGAATTTTTTTTAAAACTGCGCTTTTTTAAAACTGCGCTTTTTTAAAACTGCGCGCAGTGATGAACGGGACCTCGTGCCGGCTTGCGGCTGCATCACGTGCGGTCCTAACATGTGCACATCTTGCCAGCACACATGTTACGACGGCACGTGACGCGGCCGCAAGCCGGCGCGATTTTTTTTTAAAACTGCGCGCAGTGATGAACGGGACCTCGTAGTGGCGGCTGCAAGCCGGCGCGAGGTCCCGTTCATCACTGCGCGCAGTTTTAATTAGGGACCGAGCCAAACTTGGCAAGGACCCTATTGAAACCCTCATGTTTATTCTTCTTCTTATTAGGGACCGAGCCAAACTTGGCAAGGACCCTATTGAAACCCTCGTGATTATTCTTATTATTATTATTATTATTTTTAGTCGACTTCGACTGCATTTTTCCCCCCCTGCACATATTCTAAAACTCAAATTTTTTTGGTGCAATTGTGGGGACTGGTGAAAAATTTGATAATCTAGCCCTCAAATTCACATTCGCCCCTAGGTGGCGCTATAGCAACTGTTCAAAAGTGCAAACTTTGCACAAGCAGCACGCGTCACCGGTTTGATCTACATTCATGAAACTTTGCCCACACATGAAAATCCTCATGATGAACAAAAAAGTCTCTTGAACTGAACACTTCCGGTAGCCATATTTTCCGCCATTTTGAATTTAGTTAAAAACAGTAAATTCCCCAAGGATCCCAGGTTTTTCGACTGTGACCAAAATCCTTTGGCACATATCATATATGGCCCATTATCTTCAATCTGACTTAAGGATTAGTCTGTACAATAAAGTTTAGAGCATCAACGAGTTCTAAAAGGGGTGTGGTTGAAACCTTGAAAATAGTTAATTGCTCATATCAACGTCAAGTTGGACGCCTATGATGTTGGCCCAAATACAAAAGTTGTTCAGAATCAAATTCTGAACAAGATAAAGTCAACATATTTTCAAATGGGGCGTGGCATCGAAATGGGCGTGGCCTGACACTAAAATCGCCACAGTTCATAGACGCAATGTTTGATTTCAGCGGGACCGACTTAGTGGCCGTTAGGTACCAAAGTTCTAACTGCTCACCAAAAATTAAGTCGATTTAAAAAACAACATGGCCGCCAGAGCCTCAAAATCACTGTGCGGAGACCGTAATAGTTATGAATATGAAATTCACGGCACACGTGTAAACTGGTGCCGATAGCTCACATACCAAAATTCGTGTTTCTATTTTTTGTAGCGCCCCCTACAGGAACTTTAAAAAGCAGCCCCTGCGCCACGTTTCACCAATATGTATGAAACTCAGTATTCACGTACAATGTGCCCATACCTACAGAAAAGCCTCTTGGACCCATGCCCCAAACCCCACAGGAAGTCGGCTATTTGCATTTCTAATTTTCACTTTTGGCGGCCATTTTGAATTTTTTTCACTTTTTTGCCTTGTATTTGAATGAACTCCTCCTAGGGAATTTATCGGATCTGCTTCAAAATTGGTCGGTACAGTCATGAAGTGGTGCTGAACCAAAATCATGCTATTTGTGATTGTACGTTGAAGGGCGTGTCCGTGGCATGCCGTCAAAGTTGGCCATTTTTGAATTCCGTCGCCTTGTATTAAACTTACTCCTCCTAGGGAATTTATCAGATCTGCTTCAAAATTGGTCAGTACAGTCATGAAGTGGTGCTGAACCAAAATCATGCTATTTGTGATTGTACGTTGAAGGGCGTGTCCGTGGCATGCCATTAAAGTTGGCCATTTTTGAATTCCGTCGCCTTGTATTTGAACTAACTCCTCCTAGGCAATTTATCGGATCATTGATGTAGGGTTAATGAACATGTAATTCAGTTAAATGTGGTCTTACATGTTAATGTCAAGGGTTAATGAACATGTAATTCAGTTAAATGTGGTCTTACATGTTAATGTCAAAACAATCAGTAAAACACCACAGGGCACCTCTGCTTCTACAGATTACATAAATTCGCGAATTTTTTTTAAAACTGCGCTTTTTTAAAACTGCGCGCAGTGATGAACGGGACCTCGTGCCGGCTTGCGGCTGCGTCACGTGCGGTCCAAACATGTGCACATCTTGCCAGCACACATGTTACGACGGCACGTGACGCGGCCGCAAGCCGGCGCGATTTTTTTTTAAAACTGCGCGCAGTGATGAACGGGACCTCGTAGTGGCGGCTGCAAGCCGGCGCGAGGTCCCGTTCATCACTGCGCGCAGTTTTAATTAGGGACCGAGCCAAACATGGCAAGGTCCCTATTGAAACCCTCATGTTTATTCTTCTTCTTATTATTATTTTTAGTCGACTTCGACTGCATTTTTCCCCCCCTGCACATATTCGAAAACTCATTTTTTTTTGGTGCATTTTGTGGGACTGCTGTAAAATTTGATATTCTAGCCCTCAAATTCACATTTGCCCCTAGGTGGCGCTATACCAACTATGCCAAAATTTCAACGTTTGCACAAGCATAACTCGTCACCGGTTGGACCTAAACTCATGAAACTTTGCACACATATGCAAATCCTCATAATGAAGAAATTTGCAGATACTAACTTAGCACTTCCGGTAGCCAGATTTTCCGCCATTTTGAATTTAGTTAAAAACAGTAAATTCCCCAAGGATCCCAGGTTTTTCGACTTTGACAAAATTCCTTTGGCACATATCATCTATGGCCCATTATCTTCAATCTGACGTAAGGATTAGTCTGTAGGATAAATTTCAAAGTACCCATGAGCCATTGAGTTCAAAAAGGGGTGTGTTTTTCACCCCAAAAATAGTAAATTGCACATATTTACATTAATTGTACTCCTATGGTGTTGGACCTCTCTACTAAAGTTGTTCAGAATCAAATTCTGAACAAGAATAAGTCAACAATTTTTCAAATGGGGCGTGGCTTCGAAGTGGGCGTGGCATGTTACTAAAATAGCCACAGTTCATAGACGCAATGTTTGATTTGAGCGGGACCAACTCAGTGGCCGTTACGTACCAAAGTTCTAACTGCTCAATTAAAATTAAGTCGATTTAAAATACAACATGGCCGCCAGAGCCTCAAAATCACTGTGCGGAGACAGTTATAGTTATGAATATGAAATTCACAGGACACGTGTAAACTGGTGCCGATAGCTCACATACCAAAATTCGTGTTTCTATTTTTTGTAGCGCCCCCTACAGGAACTTTAAAAAGCAGCCCCTGCGCCACGTTTCACCAATATGTATGAAACTCAGTATTCACGTACAATGTGCCCATACCTACAAAAAAGCCTCTTGGACCCATGCCCCAAACCCCACAGGAAGTCGGCTATTTGCATTTCTAATTTTCACTTTTGGCGGCCATTTTGAATTTTTTTCACTTTTTTGCCTTGTATTTGAATGAACTCCTCCTAGGGAACTTATCGGATCTGCTTCAAAATTGGTCAGTACAGTCATGAAGTGGTGCTGAACCAAAATCCTGCTATTTGTGACTGTACGTTGAAGGGCGTGTCCGTGGCGTGCCGTCAAAGTTGGCCACTTTTGAATTCCGTCGCCTTGTATTTGAACTAACTCCTCCTAGGGAATTTATCGCATCTGCTTCCAAATTGGTCAGTACAGTCATGAAGTGGTGCTGAAACAAAATCGTGCTATTTGGGACTGTACGTTGAAGGGCGTGTCCGTGGCGTGATGTCAAAGTTGGCCATTTTGAATGGAATTTCACTTTTTCGCATTGTAATTGAACAAACTCCTCCTAGGGAATTTATCGGATCTCCTTCACAATTGGTCAGTACAGTCATGAAGTGGTGCTGAACCAAAATCGTGCTATTTGTGATTGTACGTTGAAGGGCGTGGCCGTGGCGTGCCGTCAAAGTTGGCCATTTTGAATGGAATTCTTTCACTTTTTCGCGTTGTATTTCAACTAACTCCTCCTAGGGAATTTATCGGATCATTGATGTAGGGTTAATGAACATGTAATTCAGTTAAATGTGGTCTTACATGTTAATGTCAAAACAATCAGTAGGACACCACAGGGCACCTCTGCTTCTACAGATTACATAATTTCGCGAAATTTTTTAAAAACTGCGCTTTTTTAAAACTGAGCGCAGTGATGAACGGGACCTCGTGCCGGCTTGCGGCTGCGTCACGTGCGGTCCTAACATGTGCACATCTTGCCAGCACACATGTTACGACGGCACGTGACGCGGCCGCAAGCCGGCGCGATTTTTTTTTAAAACTGCGCGCAGTGATGAACGGGACCTCGTAGTGGCGGCTGCAAGCCGGCGCGAGGTCCCGTTCATCACTGCGCGCAGTTTTAATTAGGGACCGAGCCAAACATGGCAAGGACCCTATTGAAATCCTCGTGATTATTATTATTATTATTATTTTCCACGACTTCGACTGCATTTTTCCCCCCCTGCACATATTCTAAAACTCAAATTTTTTTGGTGCAATTGTGGGGACTGGTGAAAAATTTGATATTCTAGCCCTCAAATTCACATTCGCCCCTAGGTGGCGCTATACCAACTATGCCAAAATTTCAACGTTTGCACAAGCATAACTCGTCACCGGTTGGACCTAAACTCATGAAACTTTGCACACATATGCAAATCCTCATAATGAACAAATTTGCAGATACTAACTTAGCACTTCCGGTAGCCAGATTTTCCGCCATTTTGAATTTAGTTAAAAACAGTAAATTCCCCAAGGATCCCAGGTTTTTCGACTTTGACAAAAATCCTTTGGCACATATCATCTATGGCCCATTATCTTCAATCTGACATAAGGATTAGTCTGTAGGATAAATTTCAAAGTACCCATGAGCCATTGAGTTCTAAAATGGGTGTGTTTTTCACCCCAAAAATAGTAAATTGCACATATCTACATGAAGTTGGACTCCTATGATGTTGGACCCCTCTACTAAAGTTGTTCAGAATCAAATTCTGAACAAGATTAAGTCAACATTTTCTCAAATGGGGCGTGGCCTCGAAGTGGGCGTGGCCTGTTACTAAAATAGCCACAGTTCATAGACGCAATGCTTGATTTGAGCGGGACCAACTCAGTGGTCGTTAGGTACGAAAGTTCTAACTGCTCAATTAAAATTGAGTCGATTGAAAAAACAACATGGCCGCCAGAGCCTCAAAATCACTGTGCGGAGATCATAATAGTTATGAATATGAAATTCACAGGACACGTGTAGACTGGTGCCGGTAGCTCACATACCAAAATTCGTGTTTCTCATGTGTGTAGCGCCCCCTACAGGAACTTTAAAAAGCAGCCCCTGCGCCACGTTTCACCAATATGTATGAAACTCAGTATTCACGTACAATGTCCCCATACCTACAGAAAAGCCTCTTGGACCCATGCCCCAAACCCCACAGGAAGTCGGCTATTTGCATTTCTAATTTTCACTTTCGGCGGCCATTTTGAATTTTTTTCACTTTTTTGCCTTGTATTTGAATGAACTCCTCCTAGGGAATTTATCGGATCTGCTTCAAAATTGGTCAGTACAGTCATGAAGTGGTGCTGAACCAAAATCCTGCTATTTGTGACTGTACGTTGAAGGGCGTGTCCGTGGCGTGCCGTCAAAGTTGGCCATTTTGAATGGAATTCTTTCACTTTTTCGCCTTGTATTTCAACTAACTCCTCCTAGGGAATTTATCGGATCATTGATGTAGGGTTAATGAACATGTAATTCAGTTAAATGTGGTCTTACATGTTAATGTCAAGGGTTAATGAACATGTAATTCAGTTAAATGTGGTCTTACATGTTAATGTCAAAACAATCAGTAAAACACCACAGGGCACCTCTGCTTCTACAGATTACATAAATTCGCGAATTTTTTTTTAAACTGCGCGCAGTGATGAACGGGACCTCGTGCCGGCTTGCGGCTGCGTCACGTGCGGTCCTAACATGTGCACATCTTGCCAGCACACATGTTACGACGGCACGTGACGCGGCCGCAAGCCGGCGCGATTTTTTTTTAAAACTGCGCGCAGTGATGAACGGGACCTCGTAGTGGCGGCTGCAAGCCGGCGCGAGGTCCCGTTCATCACTGCGCGCAGTTTTAATTAGGGACCGAGCCAAACATGGCAAGGTCCCTATTGAAACCCTCATGTTTATTCTTCTTCTTCTTATTATTATTTTTCAGAACTTCGACTGCATTTTTCCCCCCCTGCACATATTCGAAAACTCATTTTTTTTTGGCACATTTGTGGGGACTGGTGAAAAATTTTATAATCTAGCCCTCAAATTCACATTCGCCCCTAGGTGGCGCTATAGCAACTGTTCAAAAGTGCAAACTTTGCACAAGCATATCTCGCCACCGGTTTGACCTACATTCATGAAACTTTGCACAAACATGCATATCCTCATGATGAACAAAAAAGTCTCTTGAACTGAACACTTCCGGTAGCCATATTTTCCGCCATTTTGAATTTAGTTAAAAACAGTAAATTCCCCAAGGATCCCAGGTTTTTCGACTTTGACCAAAATCCTTTGGCACTTATCATATAAGGCCCATTATCTTCAATCTGACTTAAGGATTAGTCTGTACAATAGAGTTTAGAGCACCAATGAGTTCTAAAAGTGGTGTGGTTGAAACCTCGAAAATAGTTAATTGCTCATATCAACGTCAAGTTGGACGCCTATGATGTTGGCCCCAATACAAAAGTTGTTCAGAATCAAATTCCGAACAAGATAAAGTCAACATATTTTCAAATGGGGCGTGGCATCGAAGTGGGCGTGGCCTGACACTAAAATCGCCACAGTTCATAGACGCAATGTTTGATTTGAGCGGGACCCACTCAGTGGCCGTTAGGTACCAAAATTCTAACTGCTCAATTAAAATTAAGTCGATTGAAAAAAAAACATGGCCGCCACAGGCTCTGGTGTCAGGGTAAATCACTGTGCGGAGACCGTAATAGTTATGAATATGAAATTCACAGGACACGTGTAAACTGGTGCCTCTAGCTCACATACCAAAATTCGTGTTTCTATTTTTTGTAGCGCCCCCTACAGGAACTTTAAAATGCAGCCCCTACATCACGTTTCACCAATATGTATGAAACTCGGTAGGCACGTACAAGGTCACAATACCTACAGAAAAGCCTCTTGGACCCATGCCCCAAAACCCACCGGAAGTCGGAAATTTTAATTTTTTCATTTTCACTCTCGGCGGCCATTTTGAATTTTTTTCACTTTTTGGCCTTGTATTTGAATGAACTCCTCCTAGGGAATTTATCGGATCTGCTTCAAAATTGGTCAGTACAGTCAATAAATGGTGCCGAACCAACGCCGTGCTATTTGTGACTGTACGTTGAAGGGCGTGTCCGTGGCGTGCCGTCAAAGTTGTCCATTTTGGAATTCCGTCGCCTTGTATTTGAACTAACTCCTCCTAGGGAATTTATCGATTCTGCTTCCAAATTGGTCAGTACAGTCATGAAATGGTGCTGAATAAACGCCGTGCTATTTGGGACTGTACGTTGAAGGGCGTGTCCGTGGCGTGATGTCAAAGTTGGCCATTTTGAATGGAATTTCACTTTTTCGCATTGTATTTGAACAAACTCCTCCTAGGGAATTTATCGCATCTGCTTCCAAATTGGTTAGTACAGTCAAAAAATGGTGCTGAACCAACGCCGTGCTATTTGTGACTGTACGTTGAAGGGCGTGGCCGTGGCGTGCCGTCAAAGTTGGCCATTTTTGAATTCCGTCGCCTTGTATTTGAACTAACTCCTCCTAGGGAATTTATCGGATCATTGATGTAGGGTTAATAATGTTAGTTAAAGTTGTTACAACATGTAATTCAGTTAAATGTGGTCTTACATGTTAATGTCAAAACAATCAGTAGGACACCACAGGGCACCTCTGCTTCTACAGATTACATAAATTCACGAATTCTTTTTAAAACTGCGCTTTTTTAAAACTGCGCGCAGTGATGAACGGGACCTCGTGCCGGCTTGCGGCTGCGTCACGTGCGGTCCTAACATGTGCACATCTTGCCAGCACACATGTTACGACGGCACGTGACGCGGCCGCAAGCCGGCGCGATTTTTTTTTAAAACTGCGCGCAGTGATGAACGGGACCTCGTAGTGGCGGCTGCAAGCCGGCGCGAGGTCCCGTTCATCACTGCGCGCAGTTTTAATTATTATTTTTAGTCGACTTCGACTGCATTTTTCCCCCCCTGCACATATTCGAAAACTCATTTTTTTTTGGTGCATTTTGTGGGACTGCTGTAAAATTTGATATTCTAGCCCTCAAATTCACATTCGCCCCTAGGTGGCGCTATACCAACTATGCCAAAATTTCAACGTTTGCACAAGCATAACTCGTCACCGGTTGGACCTAAACTCATGAAACTTTGCACACATATGCAAATCCTCATAATGAAGAAATTTGCAGATACTAACTTAGCACTTCCGGTAGCCAGATTTTCCGCCATTTTGAATTTAGTTAAAAACAGTAAATTCCCCAAGGATCACAGGTTTTTCGACTTTGACAAAATTCCTTTGGCACATATCATCTATGGCCCATTATCTTCAATCTGACATAAGGATTAGTCTGTAGGATAAATTTCAAAGTACCCATGAGCCATTGAGTTCAAAAAGGGGTGTGTTTTTCACCCCAAAAATAGTAAATTGCACATATCTACATTAATTGTACTCCTATGGTGTTGGACCTCTCTACTAAAGTTGTTCAGAATCAAATTCTGAACAAGATTAATTCAACATTTTTTCAAATGGGGCGTGGCTTCGAAATGGGCGTGGCCTGTTACTAAAATAGCCACAGTTCATAGACGCAATGTTTGATTTGAGCGCGACCAACTCAATGGCCGTTAGGTACCAAAGTTCTAACTGCTCAATTAAAATTAAGTCGATTTAAAAAACAACATGGCCGCCAGAGGCTCGAAATCACTCTGCGGACACCGTAATAGTTATGAATATGAAATTCACAGGACACGTGTCAACTGGTGCCTCTAGCTCACATACCAAAATTCGTGTTTCTATTTTTTGTAGCGCCCCCTACAGGAACTTTAAAATGCAGCCCCTACGTCACATTTCACCAATATGTATGAAACTCAGTATTCACGTACAATGTGCCCATACCTACAGAAAAGCCTCTTGGACCCATGCCCCAAACCCCACAGGAAGTCGGCTATTTGCATTTCTAATTTTCACTTTTGGCAGCCATTTTGAATTTTTTTCACTTTTTTGGCTTGTATTTGAATGAACTCCTCCTAGGGAATTTATCGGATTTGCTTCAAAATTGGTCAGTACAGTCATGAAGTGGTGCTAAACCAAAATCGTGCTATTTGTGACTGTACGTTGAAGGGCGTGTCCGTGGCATGCCGTCAAAGTTGGCCATTTTTGAATTCCGTCGCGTTGTATTTGAACTAACTCCTCCTAGGGAATTTATCGGATCTGCTTCAAATTTGGTCAGTACAGTCATGAAGTGGTGCTGAACCAAAATCGTGCTATTTGGGACTGTACGTTGAAGGGCGTGTCCGTGGCGTGATGTCAAAATTGGCCATTTTGAATGGAATTTCACTTTTTGGCATTGTATTTGAACGAACTCCTCCTAGGGAATTTATCGCATCTGCTTCACAATTGGTCAGTACAGTCATGAAGTGGTGCTGAACCAAAATCGTGCTATTTGTGACTGTACGTTGAAGGGCGTGTCCGTGGCGTGCCGTCAAAGTTGGCCATTTTTGAAATCCGTCGCCTTGTATTAAACTTACTCCTCCTAGGGAATTTGTATTTGAACTAACTCCTCCTAGGGAATTTATCGGATCTGCTTCAAAATTGGTCAGTACAGTCATGAAGTGGTGCTGAAACAAAATCGTGCTATTTGTGACTGTACATTGAAGGGCATGGCCGTGGCGTGCTGTCAAAGTTGGCCATTTTGAATGGAATACTTTCACTTTTTCGCCTTGTATTTCAACTAACTCCTCCTAGGGAATTTATCGGATCATTGATGTAGGGTTAATAATGTTAGTTAAAGTTGTTACAACATGTAATTCAGTTAAATGTGGTCTTACATGTTAATGTCAAAACAATCAGTAGGACACCACAGGGCACCTCTGCTTCTACAGATTACATAAATTTGCGAATTTTTTTTAAAACTGCGCTTTTTTAAAACTGCGCGCAGTGATGAACGGGACCTCGTGCCGGCTTGCGGCTGCGTCACGTGCGGTCCTAACATGTGCACATCTTGCCAGCACACATGTTACGACGGCACGTGACGCGGCCGCAAGCCGGCGCGATTTTTTTTTAAAACTGCGCGCAGTGATGAACGGGACCTCGTAGTGGCGGCTGCAAGCCGGCGCGAGGTCCCGTTCATCACTGCGCGCAGTTTTAATTAGGGACCGAGCCAAACATGGCAAGGACCCTATTGAAACCCTCGTGATTATTATTATTATTATTAGGGACCGAGCCAAACTTGGCAAGGACCCTATTGAAACCCTCGTGATTATTATTATTCTTCTTCTTATTTTCCCTCATCTTCGACTGCATTTTTCCCCCCCTGAACATATTCTAAAACTCAATTTTTCTTGGTGCATTTTGTGGGACTGGTGAAAAATTTGATATTCTAGCCCTCAAATTCACATTCGCCCCTAGGTGGCGCTATACCAACTATGCCAAAATTTCAACGTTTGCACAAGCATAACTCGTCACCGGTTGGACCTAAACTCATGAAACTTTGCACACATATGCAAATC
The DNA here is from genome assembly GCF_964030765.1 of Micromesistius poutassou. Classification (NCBI taxonomy): domain Eukaryota; kingdom Metazoa; phylum Chordata; class Actinopteri; order Gadiformes; family Gadidae; genus Micromesistius; species Micromesistius poutassou. Next base: position 10,016,904 of record NC_140285.1, on the reverse strand, counting down.
CTCATAATGAACAAATTTGCAGATACTAACTTAGCACTTCCGGTAGCCAGATTTCCCGCCATTTTGAATTTAGTTAAAAACAGTAAATTCCCCAAGGATCCCAGGTTTTTCGACTTTGACATAAATCCTTTGGCACATATCATCTATGGCCCATTATCTTCAATCTGACATAAGGATTAGTCTGTAGGATAAATTTCAAAGTACCCATGAGCCATTGAGTTCAAAAAGCGGTGTGTTTTTCACCCCAAAAATAGTAAATTACACATATCTACATTAATTGTACTCCTATGGTGTTGGACCTCTCTACTAAAGTTGTTCAGAATCAAATTCTGAACAAGATTAATTCAACATTTTTTCAAATGGGGCGTGGCTTCGAAATGGGCGTGGCCTGTTACTAAAATAGCCAAAGTTCATAGACGCAATGTTTGATTTGAGCACGACCAACTCAATGGCCGTTAGGTCCCAAAGTTCTAACTGCTCAATTAAAATTAAGTCGATTTAAAAAACAACATGGCCGCCAGAGGCTCAAAATCACTCTGCGGACACCGTAATAGTTATGAATATGAAATTCACAGGACACGTGTAAACTGATGCCGATAGCTCACATACCAAAATTCGTGTTTCTATTTTTTGTAGCGCCCCCTACAGGAACTTTAAAATGCAGCCCCTACGTCACATTTCACCAATATGTATGAAACTCAGTATTCACGTACAATGTGCCCATACCTACAGAAAAGCCTCTTGGACCCATGCCCCAAACTCCACAGGAAGTCGGCTATTTGCATTTCTAATTTTCACTTTTGGCGGCCATTTTGAATTTTTTTCACTTTTTTGCCTTGTATTTGAATGAACTCCTCCTAGGGAATTTATCGGATCTGCTTCAAAATTGGTCAGTACAGTCAATAAATGGTGCCGAACCAACGCCGTGCTATTTGTGACTGTACGTTGAAGGGCGTGTCCTTGGCGTGCCGTCAAAGTTGGCCATTTTTGAATTCCGTCGCCTTGTATTTGAACTAACTCCTCCTAGGGAATTTATCGAATCTGCTTCCAAATTGGTCAGTACAGTCATGAAATGGTGCTGAATAAACGCCGTGCTATTTGGGACTGTACGTTGAAGGGCGTGTCCGTGGCGTGATGTCAAAGTTGGCCATTTTGAATGGAATTTCACTTTTTCGCATTGTATTTGAACAAACTCCTCCTAGGGAATTTATCGCATCTGCTTCACAATTGGTTAGTACAGTCAAAAAATGGTGCTGAACCAACACCGTGCTATTTGTGACTGTACATTGAAGGGCGTGGCCGTGGCGTGCCGTCAAAGTTGGCCATTTTTGAATTCCGTCGCCTTGTATTTGAACTAACTCCTCCTAGGGAATTTATCGGATCATTGATGTAGGGTTAATAATGTTAGTTAAAGTTGTTACAACATGTAATTCAGTTAAATGTGCTCTTACATGTTAATGTCAAAACAATCAGTAGGACACCACAGGGCACCTCTGCTTCTACAGATTACATAAATTCGCGAATTTTTTTTTAAACTGCGCTTTTTTAAAACTGCGCGCAGTGATGAACGGGACCTCGTGCCGGCTTGCGGCTGCGTCACGTGCGGTCCTAACATGTGCACATCTTGCCAGCACACATGTTACGACGGCACGTGACGCGGCCGCAAGCCGGCGCGATTTTTTTTTAAAACTGCGCGCAGTGATGAACGGGACCTCGTAGTGGCGGCTGCAAGCCGGCGCGAGGTCCCGTTCATCACTGCGCGCAGTTTTAATTATTATTATTTTCCACGACTTCGACTGCATTTTTCCCCCCCTGCACATATTCTAAAACTCAAAATTTTTTGGTGCAATTGTGGGGACTGGTGAAAAATTTGATATTCTAGCCCTCAAATTCACATTCGCCCCTAGGTGGCGCTATAGCAACTGTTCAAAAGTGCAAACTTTGCACAAGCATATCTCGCCACCGGTTTGACCTACACTCATGAAACTTTGCACACACATGCATATCCTCATGATGAACAAAAAAGTCTCTTGAACTGAACACTTCCGGTAGCCAGATTTTCCGCCATTTTGAATTTAGTTAAAAACAGTAAATTCCCCAAGGATCCCAGGTTTTTCGACGTTGACAAAATTCCTTTGGCACATATCATCTATGGCCCATTATCTTCAATCTGACTTAAGGATTAGTCTGTACAATAAAGTTTAGAGCACCAATGAGTTCAAAAAGTGGTGTGGTTGAAACCTCGAAAATAGTTAATTGCTCATATCAACGTCAAGTTGGACGCCTATGATGTTGGCCCCAATACAAAAGTTGTTCAGAATCAAATTCTGAACAAGATAAAGTCAACATATTTTCAAATGGGGCGTGGCATCGAAATGGGCGTGGCCTGACACTAAAATCGCCACAGTTCATAGACGCAATGTTTGATTTGAGCGGGACCAACTCAATGGCCGTTAAGTACGAAAGTTCTAACTGCTCACCAAAAATTAAGTCGATTTAAAATACAACATGGCCGCCAGAGGCTCAAAATCACTGTGCGGAGACCGTAATAGTTATGAATATGAAATTCACAGGACACGTGTAAACTGGTGCCGATAGCTCACATACCAAAATTCGTGTTTCTCATGTGTGTAGCGCCCCCTACAGGAACTTTAAAAAGCAGCCCCTGCGCCACGTTTCACCGATATGTATGAAACTCAGTATTCACGTACAATGTGCCCATACCTACAGAAAAGCCTCTTGGACCCATGCCCCAAACCCCACAGGAAGTCGGCTATTTGCATTTCTAATTTTCACTTTTGGCGGCCATTTTGAATTTTTTTCACTTTTTTGCAAAATCACTGTGCGGAGACCGTAATAGTTATGAATATGAAATTCACAGGACACGTGTAGACTGGTGCCGGTAGCTCACATACCAAAAATCGTGTTTCTCATGTGTGTAGCGCCCCCTACAGGAACTTTAAAAAGCAGCCCCTGCGCCACGTTTCACCAATATGTATGAAAATTGGTAGGCACGTATAACGTGCCAATACCTACAGAAAAGCCTCTTGGACCCATGCCCCAAAACCCACCGGAAGTCGGAAATTTAATTTTTTTATTTTTCACTCTCGGCGGCCATTTTGAATTTTTTTCACTTTTTGGCCTTGTATTTGAATGAACTCCTCCTAGGGAATTTATCGGATCTGCTTCAAAATTGGTCAGTACAGTCATGAAGTGGTGCCGAACCAACGCCGTGCTATTTGTGACTGTACGTTGAAGGGCGTGTCCGTGGCGTGCCGTCAAAGTTGGCCATTTTTGAATTCCGTCGCCTTGTATTTGAACTAACTCCTCCTAGGGAATTTATCGAATCTGCTTCCAAATTGGTCAGTACAGTCATGAAATGGTGCTGAATAAACGCCGTGCTATTTGTGACTGTACGTTGAAGGGCGTGGCCGTGGCGTGCCGTCAAAGTTGGCCATTTTTGAATTCCGTCGCCTTGTATTTGAACTAACTCCTCCTAGGGAATTTATGGGATCATTGATGTAGGGTTAATGAACATGTAATTCAGTTAAATGTGGTCTTACATGTTAATGTCAAAACAATCAGTAGGACACCACAGGGCACCTCTGCTTCTACAGATTACATAAATTTGCGAATTTTTTTTAAAACTGCGCTTTTTTAAAACTGCGCGCAGTGATGAACGGGACCTCGTGCCGGCTTGCGGCTGCGTCACGTGCGGTCCTAACATGTGCACATCTTGCCAGCACACATGTTACGACGGCACGTGACGCGGCCGCAAGCCGGCGCGATTTTTTTTTAAAACTGCGCGCAGTGATGAACGGGACCTCGTAGTGGCGGCTGCAAGCCGGCGCGAGGTCCCGTTCATCACTGCGCGCAGTTTTAATTAGGGACCGAGCCAAACATGGCAAGGTCCCTATTGAAACCCTCATGATTATTCTTCTTCTTCTTATTATTTTTAGCGACTTCGACTGCATTTTTCCCCCCCTGAACATATTCGAAAACTCAATTTTTTTTGGTGCAATTGTGGGGACTGGTGAAAAATTTGATATTCTAGCCCTCAAATTCACATTCGCCCCTAGGTGGCGCTATAGCAACTGTTCAAAAGTGCAAACTTTGCACAAGCAGCACGCGTCACCGGTTTGACCTACACTCATGAAACTTTGCACACACATGAAAATCCTCATGATGAACAAAAAAGTCTCTTGAACTGAACACTTCCGGTAGCCATATTTTCCGCCATTTTGAATTTAGTTAAAAACAGTAAATTCCCCAAGGATCCCAGGTTTTTCAACTTTGACAAAAATCCTTTGGCACATATCATATATGGCCCATTATCTTCAATCTGACTTAAGGATTAGTCTGTACAATAAAGTTTAGAGCACCAAGGAGTTCTAAAAGTGGTGTGGTTGAAACCTCGAAAATAGTTAATTGCTCATATCAACGTCAAGTTAGACGCCTATGATGTTGGCCCCAATACAAAAGTTGTTCAGAATCAAATTCTGAACAAGATAAAGTCAACATATTTTCAAATGGGGCGTGGCATCGAAATGGGCGTGGCCTGACACTAAAATCGCCACAGTTCATAGACGCAATGTTTGATTTGAGCGGGACCCACTCAGTGGCCGTAAGGTACCAAAGTTCTAACTGCTCAATTAAAATTAAGTCGATTGAAAAAACAACATGGCCGCCAGAGGAGGGTAAATCACTCAGCGGAGACCGTAATAGTTATGAATATGAAATTCACTGGACACGTGTAGACTGCTGCCTGTAGCTCACATACCAAAAATCCTGGTTCTCATGTGTGTAGCGCCCCCTACAGGAACTTTAAAAAGCAGCCCCTGCGCCACGTTTCACCAATATGTATGAAACTCAGTATTCACGTACAATGTGCCCATACCTACAGAAAAGCCTCTTGGACCCATGCCCCAAACCCCACAGGAAGTCGGAAATTTTAATTTTTTCATTTTCACTCTCGGCGGCCATTTTGAATTTCTTTCACTTTTTTGCCTTGTATTTGAATGAACTCCTCCTAGGGAATTTATTGGATCTGCTTCAAAATTGGTCAGTACAGTCATGAAGTGGTGCTGAACCAAAATCGTGCTATTTGTGATTGTACGTTGAAGGGCGTGTCCGTGGCATGCCGTCAAAGTTGGCCATTTTTGAATTCCGTCGCCTTGTATTTAGGGACCGAGCCAAACTTGGCAAGGACCCTATTGAAACCCCCATGATTATTAGGGACCGAGCCAAACTTGGCAAGGACCCTATTGAAATCCTCATGATTATTCTTCTTCTTATTATTTTTAGCCACTTCGACTGCATTTTTCCCCCCCTGCACATATTCGAAAACTCATTTTTATTTGGCACATTTTGTGGGACTGGTGAAAAATTTGATATTCTAGCCCTCAAATTCACATTCGCCCCTAGGTGGCGCTATACCAACTATGCCAAAATTTCAACGTTTGCACAAGCATAACTCGTCACCGGTTGGACCTAAACTCATGAAACTTTGCACACATATGCAAATCCTCATGCTGAACAAATTTGCAGATACTAACTTAGCACTTCCGGTAGCCAGATTTCCCGCCATTTTGAATTTAGTTAAAAACAGTAAATTCCCCAAGGATCCCAGGTTTTTCGACTTTGACAAAATTCCTTTGGCACATATCATCTATGGCCCATTATCTTCAATCTGACATAAGGATTAGTCTGTAGGATAAATTTCAAAGTACCCATGAGCCATTGAGTTCTGAAATGGGTGTGTTTTTCACCCCGAAAATAGTAAATTGCACATATCTACATGAAGTTGGACTCCTAGGACTTTGGACCCCTCTACTAAAGTTGTTCAGAATCAAATTCTGAACAAGATAAAGTCAACAATGTTTCAAATGGGGCGTGGCTTCAAAATGGGCGTGGCCTGTTACTAAAATAGCCACAGTTCATAGACGCAATGTTTGATTTGAGCGGGACCAACTCAGTGGCCGTTAAGTACCAAAGTTCTAACTGCTCAATTAAAATTAAGTCGATTGAAAAAACAACATGGCCGCCAGAGGAGGGTCGATCACTCTGCGGACACCGTAATAGTTATGAATATGAAATTCACAGCACACGTGTAAACTGCTGCCGATAGCTCACATACCAAAATTCGTGTTTCTATTTTTTGTAGCGCCCCCTACAGGAACTTTAAAAAGCAGCCCCTGCGCCACGTTTCACCAATATGTATGAAACTCAGTATTCACGTACAATGTGCCCATACCTACAGAAAAGCCTCTTGGACCCATGCCCCAAACCCCACAGGCAGTCGGCTATTTGCATTTCTAATTTTCACTTTTGGCGGCCATTTTGAATTTTTTTCACTTTTTTGCCTTGTATTTGAATGAACTCCTCCTAGGGAATTTATCGGATCTGCTTCAAAATTGGTCAGTACAGTCAATAAATGGTGCCGAACCAACGCCGTGCTATTTGTGACTGTACGTTGAAGGGCGTGTCCGTGGCGTGCCGTCAAAGTTGGCCACTTTTTGAATTCCGTCGCCTTGTATTTGAACTAACTCCTCCTAGGGAATTTATCGAATCTGCTTCCAAATTGGTCAGTACAGTCATGAAATGGTGCTGAATAAACGCCGTGCTATTTGTGACTGTACGTTGAAGGGCGTGTCCGTGGCGTGCCGTCAAAGTTGGCCATTTTGAATGGAATTCTTTCACTTTTTCGCCTTGTATTTCAACTAACTCCTCCTAGGGAATTTATCGGATCATTGATGTAGGGTTAATAATGTTAGTTAAAGTTGTTACAACATGTAATTCAGTTAAATGTGGTCTTACATGTTAATGTCAAAACAATCAGTAGGACACCACAGGGCACCTCTGCTTCTACAGATTACATAAATTTGCGAATTTTTTTTAAAACTGCGCTTTTTTAAAACTGAGCGCAGTGATGAACGGGACCTCGTGCCGGCTTGCGGCTGCGTCACGTGCGGTCCTAACATGTGCACATCTTGCCAGCACACATGTTACGACGGCACGTGACGCGGCCGCAAGCCGGCGCGATTTTTTTTTAAAACTGCGCGCAGTGATGAACGGGACCTCGTAGTGGCGGCTGCAAGCCGGCGCGAGGTCCCGTTCATCACTGCGCGCAGTTTTAATTAGGGACCGAGCCAAACTTTGGCAAGGACCCTATTGAAACCCTCATGTTTATTAGGGACCGAGCCAAACATGGCAAGGACCCTATTGAAACCCTCATGATTATTCTTCTTCTTATTATTATTTTTCAGAACTTTGACTGCATTTTTCCCCCCCTGCACATATTCGAAAACTCATTTTTATTTGGCACATTTGTGGGGACTGGTGAAAAATTTGATATTCTAGCCCTCAAATTCACATTCGCCCCTAGGTGGCGCTATAGCAACTGTTCAAAAGTGCAAACTTTGCACAAGCAGCACGCGTCACCGGTTTGACCTACACTCATGAAACTTTGCACACACATGAAAATCCTCATGATGAACAAAAAAGTCTCTTGAACTGAACACTTCCGGTAGCCATATTTTCCGCCATTTTGAATTTAGTTAAAAACAGTAAATTCCCCAAGGATCCCAGGTTTTTCGACTTTTACCAAAATCCTTTGGCACATATCATATATGGCCCATTATCTTCAATCTGACTTAAGGATTAGTCTGTACAATAAAGATTAGAGCACCAACGAGTTCTAAAAGTGGTGTGGTTGAAACCTCGAAAATAGTTAATTGCTCATATCAACGTCAAGTTGGACGCCTATGATGTTGGCCCCAATACAAAAGTTGTTCAGAATCAAATTCTGAACAAGATAAAGTCAACATATTTTCAAATGGGGCGTGGCATCGAAATGGGCGTGGCCTGACACTAAAATCGCCACAGTTCATAGACGCAATGTTTGATTTCAGCAGGACTGACTTAGTGGCCGTTAGGTACCAAAGTTCTAACTGCTCACCAAAAATTTAGTCGATTTAAAAAACAACATGGCCGCCAGAGCCTCAAAATCACTGTGCGGAGACCGTAATAGTTATGAATATGAAATTCACAGCACACGTGTAAACTGGTGCCGATAGCTCACATACCAAAATTCGTGTTTCTATTTTTTGTAGCGCCCCCTACAGGAACTTTAAAAAGCAGCCCCTGCGCCACGTTTCACCAATATGTATGAAACTCAGTATTCACGTACAATGTGCCCATACCTACAGAAAAGCCTCTTGGACCCATGCCCCAAACCCCACAGGAAGTCGGCTATTTGCATTTCTAATTTTCACTTTTGGCGGCCATTTTGAATTTTTTTCACTTTTTTGCCTTGTATTTGAATGAACTCCTCCTAGGGAATTTATCGGATCTGCTTCAAAATTGGTCAGTACAGTCATGAAGTGGGGCTGAACCAAAATCGTGCTATTTGTGATTGTACGTTGAAGGGCGTGTCCGTGGCATGCCGTCAAAGTTGGCCATTTTTGAATTCCGTCGCCTTGTATTTGAACTAACTCCTCCTAGGGAATTTATCGGATCTGCTTCAAATTTGGTCAGTACAGTCATGAAGTGGTGCTGAACCAAAATCGTGCTATTTGGGACTGTACGTTGAAGGGCGTGTCCGTGGCGTGATGTCAAAGTTGGCCATTTTGAATGGAATTTCACTTTTTCGCATTGTATTTGAACGAACTCCTCCTAGGGAATTTATCGCATCTGCTTCACAATTGGTCAGTACAGTCATGAAGTGGTGCTGAACCAAAATCGTGCTATTTGTGACTGTACGTTGAAGGGCGTGTCCGTGGCGTGCCGTCAAAGTTGGCCATTTTTGAAATCCGTCGCCTTGTATTAAACTTACTCCTCCTAGGGAATTTGTATTTGAACTAACTCCTCCTAGGGAATTTATCGGATCTGCTTCAAAATTGGTCAGTACAGTCATGAAGTGGTGCTGAAACAAAATCGTGCTATTTGTGACTGTACATTGAAGGGCATGGCCGTGGCGTGCTGTCAAAGTTGGCCATTTTGAATGGAATACTTTCACTTTTTCGCCTTGTATTTCAACTAACTCCTCCTAGGGAATTTATCGGATCATTGATGTAGGGTTAATAATGTTAGTTAAAGTTGTTACAACATGTAATTCAGTTAAATGTGGTCTTACATGTTAATGTCAAAACAATCAGTAGGACACCACAGGGCACCTCTGCTTCTACAGATGACATAAATTTGCGAATTTTTTTTAAAACTGCGCTTTTTTAAAACTGCGCGCAGTGATGAACGGGACCTCGTGCCGGCTTGCGGCTGCGTCACGTGCGGTCCTAACATGTGCACATCTTGCCAGCACACATGTTACGACGGCACGTGACGCGGCCGCAAGCCGGCGCGATTTTTTTTTAAAACTGCGCGCAGTGATGAACGGGACCTCGTAGTGGCGGCTGCAAGCCGGCGCGAGGTCCCGTTCATCACTGCGCGCAGTTTTAATTCTTCTTCTTATTTTACCTCATCTTCGACTGCATTTTTCCCCCCCTGCACATATTCGAAAACTCATTTTTATTTGGCACATTTTGTGGGACTGGTGAAAAATTTGATATTCTAGCCCTCAAATTCACATTCGCACCTAGGTGGCGCTATACCAACTATGCAAAAATTTCAACGTTTGCACAAGCATAACTCGTCACTGGTTGGACCTAAACTCATGAAACTTTGCACACATATGCAAATCCTCATAATGAAGAACTTTGCAGATACTAACTTAGCACTTCCGGTAGCCAGATTTCCCGCCATTTTGAATTTAGTTAAAAACAGTAAATTCCCCAAGGATCCCAGGTTTTTCGACTTTGACGAAAATCCTTTGGCACATCTCATCTATGGCCCATTATCTTAAATCTGACATAAGGGTTAGTCTGTAGGATAAATTTCAAAGTACCCATGAGCCATTGAGTTCAAAAAGGGGTGTGTTTTTCACCCCAAAAATAGTAAATTGCACATATCTACATTAATTGGACTCCTATGGTGTTGGACCTCTCTACTAAAGTTGTTCATAATCAAATTCTGAACAAGAATAAGTCAACAATTTTTCAAATGGGGCGTGGTATCGAAGTGGGCGTGGCCCGTTACTAAAATAGCCACAGTTCATAGACGCAATGTTTGATTTGAGCGGGACCAACTCAGTGGCCGTTAAGTACCAAAGTTCTAACTGCTCACCAAAAATTAAGTCGATTTAAAAAACAACATGGCCGCCAGAGGAGGGTCGATCACTCTGCGGACACCGTAATAGTTATGAATATGAAAGTCACAGGACACGTGTAAACTGGTGCCTCTAGCTCACATACCAAAATTCGTGTTTCTCATATGTGTAGCGCCCCCTACAGGAACTTTAAAAACCAGCCCCTGCGCCACGTTTCACCAATATGTATGAAACTTGGTAGGCACGTATAAGGTCCCATGACCTACAGAAAAGCCTCTTGGACCCATGCTCCAAACCCCACCGGAAGTCGGAAATTTTAATTTTTTCATTTTCACTCTCGGCGGCCATTTTGAAATTTTTTCACTTTTTTGCCTTGTATTTGAATGAACTCCTCCTAGGGAATTTACTGGATTTGCTTCAAAATTGGTCAGTACAGTCATGAAGTGGTGCTAAACCAAAATCGTGCTATTTGTGACTGTACGTTGAAGGGCGTGTCCGTGGCATGCCGTCAAAGTTGGCCATTTTTGAATTCCGTCGCGTTGTATTTGAACTAACTCCTCCTAGGGAATTTATCGGATCTGCTTCAAATTTGGTCAGTACAGTCATGAAGTGGTGCTGAACCAAAATCGTGCTATTTGGGACTGTACGTTGAAGGGCGTGTCCGTGGTGTGATGTCAAAGTTGGCCATTTTGAATGGAATTTCACTTTTTCGCATTGTATTTGAACGAACTCCTCCTAGGGAATTTATCGCATCTGCTTCACAATTGGTCAGTACAGTCATGAAGTGGTGCTGAACCAAAATCGTGCTATTTGTGACTGTACGTTGAAGGGCGTGTCCGTGGCGTGCCGTCAAAGTTGGCCATTTTTGAAATCCGTCGCCTTGTATTAAACTTACTCCTCCTAGGGAATTTGTATTTGAACTAACTCCTCCTAGGGAATTTATCGGATCTGCTTCACAATTGGTCAGTACAGTCATGAAGTGGTGCTGAACCAAAATCGTGCTATTTGTGACTGTACGTTGAAGGGCGTGTCCGTGGCGTGCTGTCAAAGTTGGCCATTTTGAATGGAATACTTTCACTTTTTCGCCTTGTATTTCAACTAACTCCTCCTAGGGAATTTATCGGATCATTGATGTAGGGTTAATAATGTTAGTTAAAGTTGTTACAACATGTAATTCAGTTAAATGTGGTCTTACATGTTAATGTCAAAACAATCAGTAGGACACCACAGGGCACCTCTGCTTCTACAGATTACATAAATTTGCGAATTTTTTTTAAAACTGCGCTTTTTTAAAACTGCGCGCAGTGATGAACGGGACCTCGTGCCGGCTTGCGGCTGCGTCACGTGCGGTCCTAACATGTGCACATCTTGCCAGCACACATGTTACGACGGCACGTGACGCGGCCGCAAGCCGGCGCAATTTTTTTTTAAAACTGCGCGCAGTGATGAACGGGACCTCGTAGTGGCGGCTGCAAGCCGGCGCGAGGTCCCGTTCATCACTGCGCGCAGTTTTAATTAGGGACCGAGCCAAACTTGGCAAGGACCCTATTGAAACCCTCGTGATTATTATTATTATTATTTTTAAACACTTCGACTGCATTTTTCCCCCCCTGAACATATTCGAAAACTCATTTTTTCTTGGTGCAATTGTGGGGACTGGTGAAAAATTTGATAATCTAGCCCTCAAATTCACATTCGCCCCTAGGTGGCGCTATAGCAACTGTTCAAAAGTGCAAACTTTGCACAAGCAGCACGCGTCACCGGTTTGATCTACATTCATGAAACTTTGCCCACACATGAAAATCCTCATGATGAACAAAAAAGTCTCTTGAACTGAACACTTCCGGTAGCCATATTTTCCGCCATTTTGAATTTAGTTAAAAACAGTTAATTCCCCAAGGATCCCAGGTTTTTCGACTGTGACCAAAATCCTTTGGCACATATCATATATGGCCCATTATCTTCAATCTGACTTAAGGATTAGTCTGTACAATAAAGTTTAGAGCATCAACGAGTTCTAAAAGGGGTGTGGTTGAAACCTCGAAAATAGTTAATTGCTCATATCAACGTCAAGTTGGACGCCTATGATGTTGGCCCAAATACAAAAGTTGTTCAGAATCAAATTCTGAACAAGATAAAGTCAACATATTTTCAAATGGGGCGTGGCATCGAAATGGGCGTGGCCTGACACTAAAATCGCCACAGTTCATAGACGCAATGTTTGATTTCAGCAGGACTGACTTAGTGGCCGTTAGGTACCAAAGTTCTAACTGCTCACCAAAAATTTAGTCGATTTAAAAGACAACATGGCCGCCAGAGCCTCAAAATCACTGTGCGGAGACCGTAATAGTTATGAATATGAAATTCACGGCACACGTGTAAACTGGTGCCGATAGCTCACATACCAAAATTCGTGTTTCTATTTTTTGTAGCGCCCCCTACAGGAACTTTAAAAAGCAGCCCCTGCGCCACGTTTCACCAATATGTATGAAACTCAGTATTCACGTACAATGTGCCCATACCTACAGAAAAGCCTCTTGGACCCATGCCCCAAACCCCACAGGAAGTCGGCTATTTGCATTTCTAATTTTCACTTTTGGCGGCCATTTTGACTTTTTTTCACTTTTTTGCCTTGTATTTGAATGAACTCCTCCTAGGGAATTTATCGGATCTGCTTCAAAATTGGTCGGTACAGTCATGAAGTGGTGCTGAACCAAAATCATGCTATTTGTGATTGTAAGTTGAAGGGCGTGTCCGTGGCATGCCGTCAAAGTTGGCCATTTTTGAATTCCGTCGCCTTGTATTAAACTTACTCCTCCTAGGGAATTTATCAGATCTGCTTCAAAATTGGTCAGTACAGTCATGAAGTGGTGCTGAACCAAAATCATGCTATTTGTGATTGTACGTTGAAGGGCGTGTCCGTGGCATGCCATTAAAGTTGGCCATTTTTGAATTCCGTCGCCTTGTATTTGAACTAACTCCTCCTAGGCAATTTATCGGATCATTGATGTAGGGTTAATAATGTTAGTTAAAGTTGTTACAACATGTAATTCAGTTAAATGTGGTCTTACATGTTAATGTCAAAACAATCAGTAGGACACCACAGGGCACCTCTGCTTCTACAGATTACATAAATTTGCGAATTTTTTTTAAAACTGCGCTTTTTTAAAACTGAGCGCAGTGATGAACGGGACCTCGTGCCGGCTTGCGGCTGCGTCACGTGCGGTCCTAACATGTGCACATCTTGCCAGCACACATGTTACGACGGCACGTGACGCGGCCGCAAGCCGGCGCGATTTTTTTTTAAAACTGCGCGCAGTGATGAACGGGACCTCGTAGTGGCGGCTGCAAGCCGGCGCGAGGTCCCGTTCATCACTGCGCGCAGTTTTAATTATTATTATTATTTTTAAACACTTCGACTGCATTTTTCCCCCCCTGAACATATTCGAAAACTCATTTTTTTTTGGTGCAATTGTGGGGACTGGTGAAAAATTTGATATTCTAGCCCTCAAATTAACATTCGCCCCTAGGTGGCGCTATAGCAACTGTTCAAAAGTGCAAACTTTGCACAAGCAGCACACGTCACCGGTTTGACCTACACTCATGAAACTTTGCACACACATGAAAATCCTCATGATGAACAAAAAAGTCTCTTGAACTGAACACTTCCGGTAGCCATATTTTCCGCCATTTTGAATTTAGTTAAAAACAGTAAATTCCCCAAGGATCCAAGGTTTTTCGACTTTGACCAAAATCCTTTGGCACATATCATATATGGCCCATTATCTTCAATCTGACTTAAGGATTAGTCTGTACAATAAAGTTTAGAGCACCAATGAGTTCTAAAAGTGGTGTGGTTGAAACCTCGAAAATAGTTAATTGCTCATATCAACGTCAAGTTGGACGCCTATGATGTTGGCCCCAATACAAAAGTTGTTCAGAATCAAATTCTGAACAAGATAAAGTCAACATATTTTCAAATGGGGCGTGGCATCGAAATGGGCGTGGCCTGACACTAAAATCGCCACAGTTCATAAACGCAATGTTTGATTTCAGCAGGAGCGACTTAGTGGCCGTTAGGTACCAAAGTTCTAACTGCTCACCAAAAATTTAGTCGATTTAAAAAACAACATGGCCGCCAGAGCCTCAAAATCACTGTGCAGAGACCGTAATAGTTATGAATATGAAATTCACAGCACACGTGTAAACTGGTGCCGATAGCTCACATACCAAAATTCGTGTTTCTATTTTTTGTAGCGCCCCCTACAGGAACTTTAAAAAGCAGCCCCTGCGCCACGTTTCACCAATATGTATGAAACTCAGTATTCACGTACAATGTGCCCATACCTACAGAAAAGCCTCTTGGACCCATGCCCCAAACCCCACAGGAAGTCGGCTATTTGCATTTCTAATTTTCACTTTTGGCGGCCATTTTGAATTTTTTTCACTTTTTGGCCTTGTGAACTCCTCTAACTCCTCCTAGGCAATTTATCGGATCTGCTTCAAAATTGGTCAGTACAGTCATGAAGTGGTGCTGAACCAAAATCCTGCTATTTGTGACTGTACGTTGAAGGGCGTGTCCGTGGCGTGCCGTCAAACTTGGCCATTTTGAATAATTATGTGGTCTTGAATTTTAACAAACAAACTCCTAGGGAATTTATCGGATCAGCTTCAAAGTTTTTCTGTAAAGTCAGAAAATGGTGCTGAACCAACGCCCTGCTATTTGTGACTGTACGTTGAAGGGCATGGCCGTGGCGGGCTGTCAAAGTTGGCCATTTTGAATGGAATTCTTTCACTTTTTCGCCTTGTATTTCAACTAACTCCTCCTAGGGAATTTATTGGATCATTGATGTAGGGTTAATGAACATGTAATTCAGTTACATGTGGTCTTACATGTTAATGTCAAAACAATCAGTAGGACACCACAGGGCACCTCTGCTTCTACAGATTACATAAATTCGCTAAATTTTTTTAAAACTGCGCTTTTTTAAAACTGCGCGCAGTGATGAACGGGACCTCGTGCCGGCTTGCGGCTGCGTCACGTGCGGTCCTAACATGTGCACATCTTGCCAGCACACATGTTACGACGGCACGTGACGCGGCCGCAAGCCGGCGCGATTTTTTTTTAAAACTGCGCGCAGTGATGAACGGGACCTCGTAGTGGCGGCTGCAAGCCGGCGCGAGGTCCCGTTCATCACTGCGCGCAGTTTTAATTAGGGACCGAGCCAAACATGGCAAGGTCCCTATTGAAACCCTCATGATTATTCTTCTTCTTATTATTATTTTTAGGCCACTTCGACTGCATTTTTCCCCACCTGAACATATTCTAAAACTCAATTTTTTTTGGTGCAATTGTGGGGACTGGTGAAAAATTTGATATTCTAGCCCTCAAATTCACATTCGCCCCTAGGTGGCGCTATAGCAACTGTTCAAAAGTGCAAACTTTGCACAAGCAGCACGCGTCACCCGTTTGACCTACACTCATGAAACTTTGCACAGACATTAAAATCCTCATGATGAACAAAAAAGTCTCTTGAACTGAACACTTCCGGTAGCCATATTTTCCGCCATTTTGAATTGAGTTAAAAACAGTAAATTCCCCAAGGATCCCAGGTTTTTCGACTTTGACAAAAATCCTTTGGCACATATCATATATGGCCCATTATCTTCAATCTGACTTAAGGATTAGTCTGTACAATAAAGTTTAGAGCACCGAGGAGTTCTAAAAGCGGTGTGGTTGAAACCTCGAAAATAGTTAATTGCTCATATCAATGTCAAGTTGGACGCCTATGATGTTGGCCCCAATACAAAAGTTGTTCAGAATCAAATTCTGAATAAGATAAAGTCAACATATTTTCAAATGGGGCGTGGCATCGAAATGGGCGTGGCCTGACACTAAAATCGCCACAGTTCATAGACGCAATGTTTGATTTGAGCGGGACCAACTCAATGGCCATTAGGTACCAAAGTTCTAACTGCTCAATTAATATTAAGTCGATTGAAAAAACAACATGGCCGCCAGAGCCTCAAAATCACTGTGCGGAGACCGTAATAGTTATGAATATGAAATTCACAGGACACGTGTAAACTGGTGCCTCTAGCTCACATACCAAAATTCGTGTTTCTATTTTTTGTAGCGCCCCCTACAGGAACTTTAAAAAGCAGCCCCTGCGCCACGTTTCACCAATATGTATGAAAATCGGTAGGCACGTATAACGTGCCAATACCTACAGAAAAGCCTCTTGGACCCATGCTCCAAACCCCACAGGACGTCGGCTATTTGCATTTTTTATTTTCACTCTCGGCGGCCATTTTGAAAAAAAAGTCACTTTTTTGCCATGTATTTGAATGAACTCCTCCTAGGGAATTTATCGAATCTGCTTAAAAATTGGTCAGTACAGTCAATAAATGGTGCCGAACCAACGCCGTGCTATTTGTGACTGTACGTTGAAGGGCGTGTCCGTGGCGTGCCGTCAAAGTTTGCCATTTTGGAATTCCGTCGCCTTGTATTTGAACTAACTCCTCCTAGGGAATTTATCGCATCTGCTTCAAAATTGGTCAGTACAGTCATGAAATGGTGCTGAACCAAAATCGTGCTATTTGTGACTGTACGTTGAAGGGCGTGTCCGTGGTGTGCCGTCAAAGTTGGCCATTTTGAATGGAATTTCACTTTTTCGCATTGTATTTGAACGAACTCCTCCTAGGGAATTTATCGCATTTGCTTCACAATTAGTCAGTACAGTCATGACATGGAGCTCAACCAACGGCGTGTTATTTGTGACTGTACGTTGAAGGGCGTGTCCGTGGCGTGCCGTCAAATTTGGCTGTTTTGAATTCCGTGGTCTTATTTTCGCTTTTTTCCCCTTGTATTTGAACGAACTCCTCCTAGGGTATTTATCGGATCTGCTTCACAATTAGTCAGTACAGTCAAAAAATGGTGCTCAACCAACGCCGTGTTATTTGTGACTGTACGTTGAAGGGCGTGTCCATGGCATGCCGTCAAAGTGGGCCATTTTGAATGGAATTCTTTCACTTTTTCGCCTTGTATTTCAACTAACTCCTCCTAGGGAATTTATTGGATCATTGATGTAGGGTTAATGAACATGTAATTCAGTTAAATGTGGTCTTACATGTTAATGTCAAAACAATCAGTAGGACACCACAGGGCACCTCTGCTTCTACAGATTACATAAATTTGCGAATTTTTTTTAAAACTGCGCTTTTTTAAAACTGCGCGCAGTGATGAACGGGACCTCGTGCCGGCTTGCGGCTGCGTCACGTGCGGTCCTAACATGTGCACATCTTGCCAGCACACATGTTACGACGGCACGTGACGCGGCCGCAAGCCGGCGCGATTTTTTTTTAAAACTGCGCGCAGTGATGAACGGGACCTCGTAGTGGCGGCTGCAAGCCGGCGCGAGGTCCCGTTCATCACTGCGCGCAGTTTTAATTATTATTATTTTCCACGACTTCGACTGCATTTTTCCCCCCCTGCACATATTCTAAAACTCAAATTTTTTTGGTGCAATTGTGGGGACTGGTGAAAAATTTGATATTCTAGCCCTCAAATTCACATTCGCCCCTAGGTGGCGCTATACCAACTATGCCAAAATTTCAACGTTTGCACAAGCATAACTCGTCACCGGTTGGACCTAAACTCATGAAACTTTGCACACGTATGCAAATCCTCATAATGAAGAAATTTGCAGATACTAACTTAGCACTTCCGGTAGCCAGATTTTCCGCCATTTTGAATTTAGTTAAAAACAGTAAATTCCCCAAGGATCCCAGGTTTTTCGACTTTGACAAAAATCCTTTGGCACATATCATCTATGGCCCATTATCTGCAATCTGACATAAGGATTAGTCTGTAGGATAAATTTCAAAGTACCCATGAGCCATTGAGTTCTAAAATGGGTGTGTTTTTCACCCCAAAAATAGTAAATTGCACATATCTACATGAAGTTGGACTCCTATGATGTTGGACCCCTCTACTAAAGTTGTTCAGAATCAAATTCTGAACAAGATTAATTCAACATTTTCTCAAATGGGGCGTGGCTTCGAAGTGGGCGTGGCCTGTTACTAAAATAGCCACAGTTCATAGACGCAATGTTTGATTTGAGCGGGACCAACTCAGTGGTCGTTAGGTACCAAAGTTCTAACTGCTCAATTAAAATTGAGTCGATTGAAAAAACAACATGGCCGCCAGAGCCTCAAAATCACTGTGCGGAGATCATAATAGTTATGAATATGAAATTCACAGGACACGTGTAGACTGGTGCCGGTAGCTCACATACCAAAATTCGTGTTTCTCATGTGTGTAGCGCCCCCTACAGGAACTTTAAAAAGCAGCCCCTGCGCCACGTTTCACCAATATGTATGAAACTCAGTATTCACGTACAATGTCCCCATACCTACAGAAAAGCCTCTTGGACCCATGCCCCAAACCCCACAGGAAGTCGGCTATTTGCATTTCTAATTTTCACTTTTGGCGGCCATTTTGAATTTTTTTCACTTTTTTGCCTTGTATTTGAATGAACTCCTCCTAGGGATTTTATCGGATCTGCTTAAAAATTGGTCGGTACAGTCATGAAGTGGTGCTGAACCAAAATCATGCTATTTGTGATTGTACGTTGAAGGGCGTGTCGGTGGCATGCCGTCAAAGTTGGCCATTTTTGAATTCCGTCGCCTTGTATTAAACTTACTCCTCCTAGGGAATTTATCAGATCTGCTTCAAAATTGGTCAGTACAGTCATGAAGTGGTGCTGAACCAAAATCATGCTATTTGTGATTGTACGTTGAAGGGCGTGTCCGTGGCATGCCATTAAAGTTGGCCATTTTTGAATTCCGTCGCCTTGTATTTGAACTAACTCCTCCTAGGCAATTTATCGGATCATTGATGTAGGGTTAATAATGTTAGTTAAAGTTGTTACAACATGTAATTCAGTTAAATGTGGTCTTACATGTTAATGTCAAAACAATCAGTAGGACACCACAGGGCACCTCTGCTTCTACAGATTACATAAATTTGCGAATTTTTTTTAAAACTGCGCTTTTTTAAAACTGAGCGCAGTGATGAACGGGACCTCGTGCCGGCTTGCGGCTGCGTCACGTGCGGTCCTAACATGTGCACATCTTGCCAGCACACATGTTACGACGGCACGTGACGCGGCCGCAAGCCGGCGCGATTTTTTTTTAAAACTGCGCGCAGTGATGAACGGGACCTCGTAGTGGCGGCTGCAAGCCGGCGCGAGGTCCCGTTCATCACTGCGCGCAGTTTTAATTAGATATTGTATCCCAACTCCAGTAAATAAAAAATAAAAATAAAATTAAACAATTAAACAAATGCAGGCTCAATTATTTTGAGTTAGTGTGGCATTAGCGAGCCTGCAAGCCTTGGACCAGAAAATCTGTGAGCTCATGTTTTATTTGGTCTGGTATATATATGCATCTTGAATTATAATCAGACAGATCTCCATGGCTGGGTTGGTCCATTCAAAACTATTCATCTGATAAAGGGCGGGTTGATTCAATAATTGTTTACAGAGGAGCAACAACTAAGTTGGCTGTTGTTGCACATGTTTCATTGCTCTGATTGGTTGTAGGTCTATCCAATTGTGCCAAGAGGCATTAGGGTATGTGCATATTGTCACTACCCCTGGAAACCTAAAATTAACTGAGTAGTTAATAATAGAATAAAACACACACAAGATAGCTTTAAGATATTTACCTATCTTAAAGCTCACATTCAGTCACCACTAAATTGGCTTAAAGACTAAACCTGGTTAACTTCTAATGGGAGGAGCCAAAAGTGAAAAGAAGGAGGTCCTCTGCGTGAATCTATATGTGTACCATAAGATTTCCTTGTATTTGCAATGGTAATGTAACTAGAGAAATGTAACTTATGAATTTCATTTTAACTTTAGAAACGTAATTATTACTACAGAAATGTAACTATAGGAAGATATTGCCTAATGGAACTATTTGGTGATCATTCAAGCTAATTCTGACTGCATCAGTCTCCACAGCCAAACAATGTTGTTTCCTAATTGTATTATTGTATAATTAGGTGATCGATGCTAGGAAGAACTCATCTCATACACATATTTTGCAGCCCATGCACTGCCTGGGAACTAACACAAGACTAATTAAAGGCTAATGCAATAGAGACAACATGGTGAGTGTCAGTCCAAGGAGGGTTTTATGAATAAATGTATTAAAGTGCACTAGTGTGTGCACTAGTGTGGCCTGTCAAACCGGTTAGCTGAATGGAAAAGGATTCGAGTATACCTTTAAAACAAACATCTACAACACTGCAGAGGTTCCACTGGTTGCCATGGAATGAAAGCATCACATACCTGTGTACAAGGTAGGGTTGGGTAGTTTGTATGTTACCTCGGTTAGCAAATAAAGAGGAGATAACCTCTTATCAAAAGATAACCTATCGTTGTATATTACAGTTTATTGTAGATACGTGACAAGCACAGCTCACAAATACTGTAAATCTTTTACCACAGTTAACCAGACATTTTGTCAACAACTAGCCATACAAAATAGAAAATGCCTAGGAATCAAGAAAAACTGCTATAATCTAAGAGACAAAACATGGCTAAGAAACTATGTTGCATAATATAATATTACATTTTTATATTGGAATCCTATTTTAAATTAGGCCAAAAAGCATTTTTCTGCATGCATGCATGCTCTCTCCTGGAGCGAATGTTCCACATCACAACAGTAGAATCTTTGTTGGGGGGAATTTTTATTTTAAGCAATCTAGGTTTGGAAGTTCTAATCTAAATAATCTTCCAAAATAAATCGTCTGTCGAGATAAACATGAACACGAATCTTTAGATTAATTTTATTGATCTGTTCACTGATTACTGTGGGCAAGTGACCCACCATTCACTCAAACTCAGAAAGAATGTTAAGACTAGAAAGTGTGGCAACGTCTGGTAAACTTGGTAAACGTCGTGAGCATCCTATATTCTTGTCAATATCAGACTCACCTGGCCATCTTATGGATTTTCTTTAGTTAGATATTGTATCCCAACTCCAGTAAATAAAAAATAAAAATAAAATTAAACAATTAAACAAATGCAGGCTCAATTATTTTGAGTTAGTGTGGCATTAGCGAGCCTGCAAGCCTTGGACCAGAAAATCTGTGAGCTCATGTTTTATTTGGTCTGGTATATATATGCATCTTGAATTATAATCAGACAGATCTCCATGGCTGGGTTGGTCCATTCAAAACTATTCATCTGATAAAGGGCGGGTTGATTCAATAATTGTTTACAGAGGAGCAACAACTAAGTTGGCTGTTGTTGCACATGTTTCATTGCTCTGATTGGTTGTAGGTCTATCCAATTGTGCCAAGAGGCATTAGGGTATGTGCATATTGTCACTACCCCTGGAAACCTAAAATTAACTGAGTAGTTAATAATAGAATAAAACACACACAAGATAGCTTTAAGATATTTACCTATCTTAAAGCTCACATTCAGTCACCACTAAATTGGCTTAAAGACTAAACCTGGTTAACTTCTAATGGGAGGAGCCAAAAGTGAAAAGAAGGAGGTCCTCTGCGTGAATCTATATGTGTACCATAAGATTTCCTTGTATTTGCAATGGTAATGTAACTAGAGAAATGTAACTTATGAATTTCATTTTAACTTTAGAAACGTAATTATTACTACAGAAATGTAACTATAGGAAGATATTGCCTAATGGAACTATTTGGTGATCATTCAAGCTAATTCTGACTGCATCAGTCTCCACAGCCAAACAATGTTGTTTCCTAATTGTATTATTGTATAATTAGGTGATCGATGCTAGGAAGAACTCATCTCATACACATATTTTGCAGCCCATGCACTGCCTGGGAACTAACACAAGACTAATTAAAGGCTAATGCAATAGAGACAACATGGTGAGTGTCAGTCCAAGGAGGGTTTTATGAATAAATGTATTAAAGTGCACTAGTGTGTGCACTAGTGTGGCCTGTCAAACCGGTTAGCTGAATGGAAAAGGATTCGAGTATACCTTTAAAACAAACATCTACAACACTGCAGAGGTTCCACTGGTTGCCATGGAATGAAAGCATCACATACCTGTGTACAAGGTAGGGTTGGGTAGTTTGTATGTTACCTCGGTTAGCAAATAAAGAGGAGATAACCTCTTATCAAAAGATAACCTATCGTTGTATATTACAGTTTATTGTAGATACGTGACAAGCACAGCTCACAAATACTGTAAATCTTTTACCACAGTTAACCAGACATTTTGTCAACAACTAGCCATACAAAATAGAAAATGCCTAGGAATCAAGAAAAACTGCTATAATCTAAGAGACAAAACATGGCTAAGAAACTATGTTGCATAATATAATATTACATTTTTATATTGGAATCCTATTTTAAATTAGGCCAAAAAGCATTTTTCTGCATGCATGCATGCTCTCTCCTGGAGCGAATGTTCCACATCACAACAGTAGAATCTTTGTTGGGGGGAATTTTTATTTTAAGCAATCTAGGTTTGGAAGTTCTAATCTAAATAATCTTCCAAAATAAATCGTCTGTCGAGATAAACATGAACACGAATCTTTAGATTAATTTTATTGATCTGTTCACTGATTACTGTGGGCAAGTGACCCACCATTCACTCAAACTCAGAAAGAATGTTAAGACTAGAAAGTGTGGCAACGTCTGGTAAACTTGGTAAACGTCGTGAGCATCCTATATTCTTGTCAATATCAGACTCACCTGGCCATCTTATGGATTTTCTTTAGTTAGATATTGTATCCCAACTCCAGTAAATAAAAAATAAAAATAAAATTAAACAATTAAACAAATGCAGGCTCAATTATTTTGAGTTAGTGTGGCATTAGCGAGCCTGCAAGCCTTGGACCAGAAAATCTGTGAGCTCATGTTTTATTTGGTCTGGTATATATATGCATCTTGAATTATAATCAGACAGATCTCCATGGCTGGGTTGGTCCATTCAAAACTATTCATCTGATAAAGGGCGGGTTGATTCAATAATTGTTTACAGAGGAGCAACAACTAAGTTGGCTGTTGTTGCACATGTTTCATTGCTCTGATTGGTTGTAGGTCTATCCAATTGTGCCAAGAGGCATTAGGGTATGTGCATATTGTCACTACCCCTGGAAACCTAAAATTAACTGAGTAGTTAATAATAGAATAAAACACACACAAGATAGCTTTAAGATATTTACCTATCTTAAAGCTCACATTCAGTCACCACTAAATTGGCTTAAAGACTAAACCTGGTTAACTTCTAATGGGAGGAGCCAAAAGTGAAAAGAAGGAGGTCCTCTGCGTGAATCTATATGTGTACCATAAGATTTCCTTGTATTTGCAATGGTAATGTAACTAGAGAAATGTAACTTATGAATTTCATTTTAACTTTAGAAACGTAATTATTACTACAGAAATGTAACTATAGGAAGATATTGCCTAATGGAACTATTTGGTGATCATTCAAGCTAATTCTGACTGCATCAGTCTCCACAGCCAAACAATGTTGTTTCCTAATTGTATTATTGTATAATTAGGTGATCGATGCTAGGAAGAACTCATCTCATACACATATTTTGCAGCCCATGCACTGCCTGGGAACTAACACAAGACTAATTAAAACTGCGCGCAGTGATGAACGGGACCTCGCGCCGGCTTGCAGCCGCCACTACG
This sequence comes from Micromesistius poutassou, assembly GCF_964030765.1. NCBI lineage: Eukaryota > Metazoa > Chordata > Actinopteri > Gadiformes > Gadidae > Micromesistius > Micromesistius poutassou. The sequence continues at coordinate 9,993,036 of NC_140285.1, read as the reverse complement.
AGGTCCCGTTCATCACTGCGCGCAGTTTTAAAAAAAAATCGCGCCGGCTTGCGGCCGCGTCACGTGCCGTCGTAACATGTGTGCTGGCAAGATGTGCACATGTTAGGACCGCACGTGACGCAGCCGCAAGCCGGCACGAGGTCCCGTTCATCACTGCGCGCAGTTTTAAAAAAGCGCAGTTTTAAAAAAAATTCGCAAATTTATGTAATCTGTAGAAGCAGAGGTGCCCTGTGGTGTCCTACTGATTGTTTTGACATTAACATGTAAGACCACATTTAACTGAATTACATGTTGTAACAATTTTAACTAACATTATTAACCCTACATCAATGATCCGATAAATTCCCTAGGAGGAGTTAGTTGAAATACAAGGCGAAAAAGTGAAAGTATTCCATTCAAAATGGCCAACTTTGACAGCACGCCACGGCCATGCCCTTCAATGTACAGTCACAAATAGCACGATTTTGTTTCAGCACCACTTCATGACTGTACTGACCAATTTTGAAGCAGATCCGATAAATTCCATAGGAGGAGTTAGTTCAAATACAAATTCCCTAGGAGGAGTAAGTTTAATACAAGGCGACGGATTTCAAAAATGGCCAACTTTGACGGCACGCCACGGACACGCCCTTCAACGTACAGTCACAAATAGCACGATTTTGGTTCAGCACCACTTCATGACTGTACTGACCAATTGTGAAGCAGATGCGATAAATTCCCTAGGAGGAGTTCGTTCAAATACAATGCGAAAAAGTGAAATTCCATTCAAAATGGCCAACTTTGACATCACGCCACGGACACGCCCTTCAACGTACAGTCCCAAATAGCACGATTTTGGTTCAGCACCACTTCATGACTGTACTGACCAAATTTGAAGCAGATCCGATAAATTCCCTAGGAGGAGTTAGTTCAAATACAAGGCGAAGGAATTCAAAAATGGCCAACTTTGACGGCATGCCACGGACACGCCCTTCAACGTACAATCACAAATAGCACGATTTTGGTTCAGCCCCACTTCATGACTGTACTGACCAATTTTGAAGCAGATCCGATAAATTCCCTAGGAGGAGTTCATTCAAATACAAGGCAAAAAAGTGAAAAAAATTCAAAATGGCCGCCGAGAGTGAAAATGAAAAAATTTAAATTTCCGACTTCCGGTGGGGTTTGGAGCATGGGTCCAAGAGGCTTTTCTGTAGGTCATGGGACCTTATACGTGCCTACCGATTTTCATACATATTGGTGAAACGTGGCGCAGGGGCTGCTTTTTAAAGTTCCTGTAGGGGGCGCTACACACATGAGAAACACGAATTTTGGTATGTGAGCTAGAGGCACCAGTTTACACGTGTCCTGTGAATTTCATATTCATAACTATTACGGTGTCCGCAGAGTGATCGACCCTCCTCTGGCGGCCATGTTGTTTTTTAAATCGACTTAATTTTTGGTGAGTAGTTAGAACTTTGGTACCTAACGGCCATTGAGTTGGTCCCGCTCAAATCAAACATTGCGTCTATGAACTGTGTATATTTTAGTACCGGGCCACGCCCACTTCGATGCCACGCCCCATTTGAAAAATTGTTGACTTATTCTTGTTCATAATTTGATTATGAACAACTTTAGTAGAGAGGTCCAACACCATAGGAGTCCAATTAATGTAGATATGTGCAATTTACTATTTTTGGGGTGAAAAACACACCCCTTTTTGAACTCAATGGCTCATGGGTACTTTGAAATTTATCCTACAGACTAATCCTTATGTCAGATTGAAGATAATGGGCCATAGATGATATGTGCCAAAGGATTTTTGTCAAAGTCGAAAAACCTGGGATCCTTGGGGAATTTACTGTTTTTAACTAAATTCAAAATGGCGGGAAATCTGGCTACCGGAAGTGCTAAGTTAGTATCTGCAAATTTGTTCATTATGAGGATTTGCATATGTGTGCAAAGTTTCATGAGTTTAGGTCCAACCGGTGACGAGTTATGCTTGTGCGAACGTTGAAATTTTGGCATAGTTGGTATAGCGCCACCTAGGGGCGAATGTGAATTTGAGGGCTAGAATATCAAATTTTTCACCAGTCCCACAAAATGTGCCAAATAAAAATGAGTTTTCGAATATGTGCAGGGGGGGAAAAATGCAGTCGAAGATGAGGGAAAATAATAAGAAGAAGAAGAATTAAAACTGCGCGCAGTGATGAACGGGACCTCGCGCCGGCTTGCAGCCGCCACTACGAGGTCCCGTTCATCACTGCGCGCAGTTTTAAAAAAAAATCGCGCCGGCTTGCGGCCGCGTCACGTGCCGTCGTAACATGTGTGCTGGCAAGATGTGCACATGTTAGGACCGCACGTGACGCAGCCGCAAGCCGGCACGAGGTCCCGTTCATCACTGCGCTCAGTTTTAAAAAAGCGCAGTTTTAAAAAAAATTCGCAAATTTATGTAATCTGTAGAAGCAGAGGTGCCCTGTGGTGTCCTACTGATTGTTTTGACATTAACATGTAAGACCACATTTAACTGAATTACATGTTCATTAACCCTACATCAATGATGCGATAAATTGCCTAGGAGGAGTTAGTTCAAATACAAGGCGACGGAATTCAAAAATGGCCAACTTTAATGGCATGCCACGGACACGCCCTTCAACGTACAATCACAAATAGCATGATTTTGGTTCAGCACCACTTCATGACTGTACTGACCAATTTTGAAGCAGATCTGATAAATTCCCTAGGAGGAGTAAGTTTAATACAAGGCGACGGAATTCAAAAATGGCCAACTTTGACGGCATGCCATCGACACGCCCTTCAACGTACAATCACAAATAGCATGATTTTGGTTCAGCACCACTTCATGACTGTACCGACCAATTTTGAAGCAGATCCGATAAAATCCCTAGGAGGAGTTCATTCAAATACAAGGCAAAAAAGTGAAAAAAATTCAAAATGGCCGCCAAAAGTGAAAATTAGAAATGCAAATAGCCGACTTCCTGTGGGGTTTGGGGCATGGGTCCAAGAGGCTTTTCTGTAGGTATGGGCACATTGTACGTGAATACTGAGTTTCATACATATTGGTGAAACGTGGCGCAGGGGCTGCTTTTTAAAGTTCCTGTAGGGGGCGCTACAAAAAATAGAAACACGAATTTTGGTATGTGAGCTATCGGCACCAGTTTACACGTGTGCCGTGAATTTCATATTCATAACTATTACGGTCTCCGCACAGTGATTTTGAGGCTCTGGCGGCCATGTTGTTTTTTAAATCGACTTAATTTTTGGTGAGCAGTTAGAACTTTGGTACCTAACGGCCACTAAGTCGGTCCCGCTGAAATCAAACATTGTGTCTATGAACTGTGGCGATTTTAGTGTCAGGCCACGCCCATTTCGATGCCACGCCCCATTTGAAAATATGTTGACTTTATCTTGTTCAGAATTTGATTCTGAACAACTTTTGTATTGGGGCCAACATCATAGGCGTCCAACTTGACGTTGATATGAGCAATTAACTATTTTCGAGGTTTCAACCACACCCCTTTTAGAACTCGTTGATGCTCTAAACTTTATTGTACAGACTAATCCTTCAGTCAGATTGAAGATAATGGGCCATATATGATATGTGCCAAAGGATTTTGGTCACAGTCGAAAAACCTGGGATCCTTGGGGAATTTACTGTTTTTAACTAAATTCAAAATGGCGGAAAATATGGCTACCGGAAGTGTTCAGTTCAAGAGACTTTTTTGTTCATCATGAGGATTTTCATGTGTGGGCAAAGTTTCATGAATGTAGGTCAAACCGGTGACGCGTGCTGCTTGTGCAAAGTTTGCACTTTTGAACAGTTGCTATAGCGCCATCTAGGGGCGAATGTGAATTTCAGGGCTAGATTATCAAATTTTTCACCAGTCCCCACAATTGCACCAAGAAAAAATGAGTTTTAGAATATGTGCAGGGGGGGAAAAATGCAGTCGAAGTGTTTAAAAATAATTAAAACTGCGCGCAGTGATGAACGGGACCTCGCGCCGGCTTGCAGCCGCCACTACGAGGTCCCGTTCATCACTGCGCGCAGTTTTAAAAAAAAATCGCGCCGGCTTGCGGCCGCGTCACGTGCCGTCGTAACATGTGTGCTGGCAAGATGTGCACATGTTAGGACCGCACGTGACGCAGCCGCAAGCCGGCACGAGGTCCCGTTCATCACTGCGCGCAGTTTTAAAAAAGCGCAGTTTTAAAAAAAATTCGCAAATTTATGTAATCTGTAGAAGCAGAGGTGCCCCGTGGTGTCCTACTGATTGTTTTGACATTAACATGTAAGACCACATTTAACTGAATTACATGTTCATTAACCCTACATCAATGATCCGATAAATTCCCTAGGAGGAGTTAGTTGAAATACAAGGCGACGGAATTCAAAAATGGCCAACTTTGACGGCATGCCACGGACACGCCCTTCAACGTACAATCACAAATAGCACGATTTTGGTTCAGCACCACTTCATGACTGTACTGACCAATTTTGAAGCAGATCCGATAAATTCCCTAGGAGGAGTTAGTTCAAATACAAGGCGACGGAATTCAAAAATGGCCAACTTTTGGCGACGGAATTAAAAAATGGCCAACTTTGACGGCACGCCACGGACACGCCCTTCAATGTACAGTCACAAATAGCACGATTTTGGTTCAGCACCACTTCATGACTGTACTGACCAATTGTGAAGCAGATGCGATAAATTCCCTAGGAGGAGTTCGTTCAAATACAATGCGAAAAAGTGAAATTCCATTCAAAATGGCCAACTTTGACATCACGCCACGGACACGCCCTTCAACGTACAGTTCCAAATAGCACGATTTTGGTTCAGCACCACTTCATGACTGTACTGACCAAATTTGAAGCAGATCCGATAAATTCCCTAGGAGGAGTTACTTCAAATACAACGCGACGGAATTCAAAAATGGCCAACTTTGACGGCATGCCACGGACACGCCCTTCAACGTACAGTCACAAATAGCACGATTTTGGTTTAGCACCACTTCATGACTGTACTGACCAATTTTGAAGCAGATCCGATAAATTCCCTAGGAGGAGTTCATTCAAATACAAGGCAAAAAAGTGAAAAAAATTCAAAATGGCCGCCGAGAGTGAAAATGAAAAAATTAAAATTTCCGACTTCCGGTGGGTTTTGGGGCATGGGTCCAAGAGGCTTTTCTGTAGGTATTGTGACCTTGTACGTGCCTACCGAGTTTCATACATTTTGGTGAAACGTGACGTAGGGGCTGCATTTTAAAGTTCCTGTAGGGGGCGCTACAAACATGAGAACCAGGATTTTTGGTATGTGAGTTACAGGCAGCAGTCTACACGTGTCCAGTGAATTTCATATTCATAACTATTACGGTCTCCGCTGAGTGATTTACCCTCCTCTGGCGGCCATGTTGTTTTTTAAATCGACTTAATTTTAATTGAGCAGTTAGAACTTTGGTACCTAATGGCCATTGAGTTGGTCCCGCTCAAATCAAACATTGCGTCTATGAACTGTGGCTATTTTAGTAACAGGCCACGCCCATTTCGAAGCCACGCCCCATTTGAAAAATTGTTGAATTAATCTTGTTCAGAATTCTATTCTGAACAACTTTTGTATTGGGGCCAACATCATAGGCGTCCAACTTGACGTTGATATGAGCAATTAACTATTTTCGAGGTTTAAACCACACCACTTTTAGAACTCATTGGTGCTCTAAACTTTATTGTACAGACTAATCCTTAAGTCAGATTGAAGATAATGGGCCATATATGATATGTGCCAAAGGACTTTTGTCAAAGTCGAAAAACCTGGGATTCTTGGGGAATTTACTGTTTTTAACTAAATTCAAAATGGCGGAAAATATGGCTACCGGAAGTGTTCAGTTCAAGAGACTTTTTTGTTCATCATGAGGATTTTAATGTCTGTGCAAAGTTTCATGAGTGTAGGTCAAACGGGTGACGCGTGCTGCTTGTGCAAAGTTTGCACTTTTGAACAGTTGCTATAGCGCCACCTAGGGGCGAATGTGAATTTGAGGGCTAGAATATCAAATTTTTCACCAGTCCCCACAATTGCACCAAAAAAAAATGAGTTTTCGAATATGTTCAGGGGGGGAAAAATGCAGTCGAAGTGTTTAGAAATAATAATAATAATCACGAGGGTTTCAATAGGGTCCTTGCCATGTTTGGCTCGGTCCCTAATAATAATAAGAATTAAAACTGCGCGCAGTGATGAACGGGACCTCGCGCCGGCTTGCAGCCGCCACTACGAGGTCCCGTTCATCACTGCGCGCAGTTTTAAAAAAAAATCGCGCCGGCTTGCGGCCGCGTCACGTGCCGTCGTAACATGTGTGCTGGCAAGATGTGCACATGTTAGGACCGCACGTGACGCAGCCGCAAGCCGGCACGAGGTCCCGTTCATCACTGCGCGCAGTTTTAAAAAAGCGCAGTTTAAAAAAAAATTCGCGAATTTATGTAATCTGTAGAAGAAGAGGTGCCCTGTGGTGTCCTACTGATTGTTTTGACATTAACATGTAAGAGCACATTTAACTGAATTACATGTTGTAACAACTTTAACTAACATTATTAACCCTACATCAATGATCCGATAAATTCCCTAGGAGGAGTTAGTTCAAATACAAGGCGACGGAATTCAAAAATGGCCAACTTTGACGGCACGCCACGGCCACGCCCTTCAATGTACAGTCACAAATAGCACGGTGTTGGTTCAGCACCATTTTTTGACTGTACTAACCAATTGTGAAGCAGATGCGATAAATTCCCTAGGAGGAGTTTGTTCAAATACAAAGCGAAAAAGTGAAATTCCATTCAAAAATGGCCAACTTTGATGGCACGCCACGGACACGCCCTTAAACGCACAGTCCCAAATAGCACGGCGTTTATTCAGCACCATTTCATGACTGTACTGACCAATTTGGAAGCAGATTCGATAAATTCCCTAGGAGGAGTTAGTTCAAATACAAGGCAAAAAAGTGAAAAAAATTCAAAATGGCCGCCGAGAGTGAAAATAAAAAATGCAAATAGCCGACTTCCTGTGGGGTTTGGGGCATGGGTCCAAGAGGCTTTTCTGTAGGTATGGGCACATTGTACGTGAATACTGAGTTTCATACATATTGGTGAAACGTGGCGCCGGGGATGCTTTTTAAAGTTCCTGTAGGGGGCGCTACACAGATGAGAAACACGATATTTGGTATGTGAGCTACCGGCACCAGTCTACACGTGTCCTGTGAATTTCATATTCATAACTATTATGATCTCCGCACAGTGATTTTGAGGCTCTGGCGGCCATGTTGTTTTTTCAATCGACTCAATTTTAATTGAGCAGTTAGAACATTGGTACCTAACGACCACTGAGTTGGTCCCGCTCAAATCGAACATTGCGTCTATGAACTGTGGCTATTTTAGTAACGGGCCACGCCCACTTCGAAGCCACGCCCCATTTGAAAATATGTTGACTTTATCTTGTTCAGAATTTGATTCTGAACAACTTTTGTATTGGGGCCAACATCATAGGCGTCCAACTTGACGTTGATAAGAGCAATTAACTATTTTCGAGGTTTCAACCACACCCCTTTTAGAACTCATTGGTGCTCTAAACTTTATTGTACAGACTAATCCTTAAGTGAGATTGTAGATAATGGGCCATATATGATATGTGCCAAAGGATTTTGGTCAAAGTCGAAAAACCTGGGATTCTTGGGGAATTTACTGTTTTTAACTAAATTCAAAATGGCGGAAAATATGGCTACCGGAAGTGTTCAGTTCAAGAGACTTTTTTGTTCATCATGAGGATATGCATGTGTGTGCAAAGTTTCATGAGTGTAGGTCAAACCGGTGGCGAGATATGCTTGTGCAAAGTTTGCACTTTTGAACAGTTGCTATAGCGCCACCTAGGGGCGAATGTGAATTTGAGGGCTAGAATATCAAATTTTTCACCAGTCCCCACAATTGCACCAAAAAATTTTGAGTTTTAGAATATGTGCAGGGGGGGAAAAATGCAGTCGAAGTGGCTAAAAATAATAATAATAATAATTAAAACTGCGCGCAGTGATGAACGGGACCTCGCGCCGGCTTGCAGCCGCCACTACGAGGTCCCGTTCATCACTGCGCGCAGTTTTAAAAAAAAATCGCGCCGGCTTGCGGCCGCGTCACGTGCCGTCGTAACATGTGTGCTGGCAAGATGTGCACATGTTAGGACCGCACGTGACGCAGCCGCAAGCCGGCACGAGGTCCCGTTCATCACTGCGCGCAGTTTTAAAAAAGCGGTTTTTAAAAAAATTTGCAAATTTATGTAATCTGTAGAAGCAGAGGTGCCCTGTGGTGTCCTACTGATTGTTTTGACATTAACATGTAAGACCACATTTAACTGAATTACATGTTGTAACAACTTTAACTAACATTATTAACCCTACATCAATGATCCGATAAATTCCCTAGGAGGAGTTAGTTCAAATACAAGGCGACGGAATTCAAAAATGGCCAACTTTGACGGCACGCCACGGCCACGCCCTTCAACGTACAGTCACAAATAGCACGGCGTTGGTTCAGCACCATTTTTTGACTGTACTAACCAATTGTGAAGCAGATGCGATAAATTCCCTAGGAGGAGTTTGTTCAAATACAATGCGAAAAAGTGAAATTCCATTCAAAATGGCCAACTTTGACATCACGCCACGGACACGCCCTTCAACGTACAGTCCCAAATAGCACGGCGTTTATTCAGCACCATTTCATGACTGTACTGACCAATTTGGAAGCAGATTCGATAAATTCCCTAGGAGGAGTTAGTTCAAATACAAGGCGACGGAATTCAAAAATGGCCAACTTTGACGGCACGCCACGGACACGCCCTTCAACGTACAGTCACAAATAGCACGGCGTTGGTTCGGCACCATTTATTGACTGTACTGACCAATTTTGAAGCAGATCCGATAAATTCCCTAGGAGGAGTTCATTCAAATACAAGGCCAAAAAGTGAAAAAAATTCAAAATGGCCACCGAGAGTGAAAATGAAAAAATTAAAATTTCCGACTTCCGGTGGGTTTTGGGGCATGGGTCCAAGAGGCTTTTCTGTAGATATTGTGACCTTGTATGTGCTTACCGAGTTTCATACATATTGGTGAAACGTGACGTAGGGGCTGCATTTTAAAGTTCCTGTAGGGGGCGCTACACACATGAGAAACACGATTTTTGGTATGTGAGCTACCGGCACCAGTCTACACGTGTCCTGTGAATTTCATATTCATAACTATTACGGTGTCCGCAGAGTGATTTTGAGCCTCTGGCGGCCATGTTGTATTTTAAATCGACTTAATTTTTGGTGAGCAGTTATAACTTTGGTACCTAATGGCCATTGAGTTGGTCCCGCTCAAATCAAACATTGCGTCTATGAACTGTGGCTATTTTAGTATCGGGCCACGCCCACTTCGATGCCACGCCCCATTTGAAAAATTGTTGACTCAATCTTGTTCAGAATTTGATTCTGAACAACTTTAGTAGAGAGGTCCAACACCATAGGAGTCCAATTAATGTAGATATGTGCAATTTACTATTTTTGGGGTGAAAAACACACCCCTTTTTGAACTCAATGGCTCATGGGTACTTTGAAATTTATCCTACAGACTAATCCTTATGTCAGATTGAAGATAATGGGCCATAGATGATATCTGCCAAAGGATTTATGTCAAAGTCGAAAAACCTGGGATCCTTGGGGAATTTACTGTTTTGAACTAAATTCAAAATGGCGGGAAATCTGGCTACCGGAAGTGCTAAGTTAGTATCTGCAAATTTCTTCATTATGAGGATTTGAATATGTGTGCAAAGTTTCATGAGTTTAGGTCCAACCGGTGACGAGTTATGCTTGTGCAAACGTTGAAATTTTGGCATAGTTGGTATAGCGCCACCTAGGGGCGAATGTGAATTTGAGGGCTAGAATATCAAATTTTTCACCAGTCCCACAAAATGCACCAAGAAAAAATGAGTTTTGGAATATGTGCAGGGGGGGAAAAATGCAGTCGAAGATGAGGGAAAATAAGAATAAGAATAATAAACACGAGGGTTTCAATAGGGTCCTTGCCAAGTTTGGCTCGGTCCCTAATAATCACGAGGGTTTCAATAGGGTCCTTGCCAAGTTTGGCTCGGTCCCTAATTAAAACTGCGCGCAGTGATGAACGGGACCTCGCGCCGGCTTGCAGCCGCCACTACGAGGTCCCGTTCATCACTGCGCGCAGTTTTAAAAAAAAATCGCGCCGGCTTGCGGCCGCGTCACGTGCCGTCGTAACATGTGTGCTGGCAAGATGTGCACATGTTAGGACCGCACGTGACGCAGCCGCAAGCCGGCACGAGGTCCCGTTCATCACTGCGCGCAGTTTTAAAAAAGCGCGAATTTATGTAATCTGTAGAAGCAGAGGTGCCCTGTGGTGTCCTACTGATTGTTTTGACATTAACATGTAAGACCACATTTAACTGAATTACATGTTGTAACAACTTTAACTAACATTATTAACCCTACATCAATGATCCGATAAATTCCCTAGGAGGAGTTAGTTGAAATACAAGGCGAAAAAGTGAAAGTATTCCATTCAAAATGGCCAACTTTGACAGCACGCCACGGCCATGCCCTTCAATGTACAGTCACAAATAGCACGATTTTGTTTCAGCACCACTTCATGACTGTACTGACCAATTTTGAAGCAGATCCGATAAATTCCCTAGGAGGAGTTAGTTTAATACAAGGCGACGGATTTCAAAAATGGCCAACTTTGACGGCACGCCACGGACACGCCCTTCAACGTACAGTCACAAATAGCACGATTTTGGGTCAGCACCACTTCATGACTGTACTGACCAATTGTGAAGCAGATGCGATAAATTCCCTAGGAGGAGTTCGTTCAAATACAATGCGAAAAATTGAAATTACATTCAAAATGGCCAACTTTGACATCACGCCACGGACACGCCCTTCAACGTACAGTCACAAATAGCACGATTTCGGTTCAGCACCACTTCATGACTGTACTGACCAATTTTGAAGCAGATCCGATAAATTCCCTAGGAGGAGTTAGTTCAAATACAAGGCGACGGAATTCAAAAATGGCCAACTTTGACGGCATGCCACGGACACGCCCTTCAACGTACAATCACAAATAGCACGATTTTGGTTCAGCACCACTTCATGACTGTACTGACCAATTTTGAAGCAGATCCGATAAATTCCCTAGGAGGAGTTAGTTCAAATACAAGGCGACGGAATTCCAAAATGGCCAACTTTGACGGCACGCCACGGACACGCCCTTCAACGTACAGTCACAAATAGCACGATTTTGGTTTAGCACCACTTCATGACTGTACTGACCAATTTTGAAGCAGATCCGATAAATTCCCTAGGAGGAGTTCATTCAAATACAAGGCAAAAAAGTGAAAAAAATTCAAAATGGCCGCCAAAAGTGAAAATTAGAAATGCAAATAGCCGACTTCCTGTGGGGTTTGGGGAATGGGTCCGAGAGGCTTTTCTGTAGGTATGGGCACATTGTACGTGATTACTGAGTTTCATACATATTGGTGAAACGTGGCGCAGGGGCTGCTTTTTAAAGTTCCTGTAGGGGGCGCTACACACATGAGAAACACGATTTTTGGTATGTGAGCTATCGGCACCAGTCTACACGTGACCTGTGAATTTCATATTCATAACTATTACGGTGTCCGCAGAGTGATCGACCCTCCTCTGGCGGCCATGTTGTTTTTTAAATCGACTTAATTTTTGGTGAGCAGTTAGAACTTTGGTACCTAACGGCCATTGAGTTGGTCCCGCTCAAATCAAACATTGCGTCTATGAACTGTGGCGATTTTAGTGTCAGGCCACGCCCATTTCGATGCCACGCCCCATTTGAAAATATGTTGACTTTATATTGTTCAGAATTTGATTCTGAACAACTTTTGTATTGGGGCCAACATCATAGGCGTCCAAATTGACGTTGATATGAGCAAATAACTATTTTCGAGGTTTCAACCACACCCCTTTTAGAACTCATTGGTGCTCTAAACTTTATTGTACAGACTAATCCTTAAGTCAGATAGAAGATAATGGGCCATATATGATATGTGGCAAAGGATTTTTGTCAAAGTCGAAAAACCTGGGATCCTTGGGGAATTTACTGTTTTTAACTAAATTCAAAATGGCGGAAAATATGGCTACCGGAAGTGTTCAGTTCAAGAGACTTTTTTGTTCATCATGAGGATTGTCATGTGTGTGCAAAGTTTCATGAGTGTAGGTCAAACCGGTGACGTGTGCTGCTTGTGCAAAGTTTGCACTTTTGAACAGTTGCTATAGCGCCACCTAGGGGCGAATGTTAATTTGAGGGCTAGAATATCAAATTTTTCACCAGTCCCCACAATTGCACCAAAAAAAAATGAGTTTTCGAATATGTTCAGGGGGGGAAAAATGCAGTCGAAGTGTTTAGAAATAATAATAATTAAAACTGCGCTTTTTTAAAACTGCGCGCAGTGATGAACGGGACCTCGCGCCGGCTTGCGGCCGCGTCACGTGCCGTCCTAACATGTGTGCTGGCAAGATGTGCACATGTTAGGACCGCACGTGACGCAGCCGCAAGCCGGTAAGAGGTCCCGTTCATCACTGCGCGCAGTTTTAAAAAAGCGCAGTTTTAAAAGAAAATCGCACCGGCTTGCGGCCGCGTCACGTGCCGTCGTAACATGTGTGCTGGCAAGATGTGCACATGTTAGGACCGCACGTGACGCAGCCGCAAGCCGGCACGAGGTCCCGTTCATCACTGCGCGCAGTTTTAAAAAAGCGCAGTTTTAAAAAAAGCAGAGGTGCCCTGTGGTGTCCTACTGATTGTTTTGACATTAACATGTAAGACCACATTTAACTGAATTACATGTTCATTAACCCTACATCAATGATCCGATAAATTCCCTAGGAGGAGTTTGTTGAAATACGAGGCGAAAAAGTGAATAAATTCCATTCAAAAATGGCCAACTTTGACGGCACGCCACGGACACGCCCTTCAACGTACAGTCACAAATAGCACGATTTTGTTTCAGCACCACTTCATGACTGTACTGACCAATTTTGAAGCAGATCCGATAAATTCCCTAGGAGGAGTTAGTTCAAATACAAGGCGACGGAATTCAAAAATGGCCAACTTTGACAGCACGCCACGGACACGCCCTTCAACGTACAGTCACAAATAGCACGATTTTGGTTCAGCACCACTTCATGACTGTACTGACCAATTTTGAAGCAGATCCGATAAATTCCCTAGGAGGAGTTCATTCAAATACAAGGCAAAAAAGTGAAAAAAATTAAAAATGGCCGCCAAAAGTGAAAATTAGAAATGCAAATAGCCGACTTCCTGTGGGGTTTGGGGCATGGGTCCAAGAGGCTTTTCTGTAGGTATGGGCACATTGTACGTGAATACTGAGTTTCATACATATTGGTGAAACGTGGCGCAGGGGCTGCTTTTTAAAGTTCCTGTAGGGGGCGCTACACACATGAGAAACACGATTTTTGGTATGTGAGCTATCGGCACCAGTTTACACGTGTCCTGTGAATTTCATATTCATAACTATTACGGTGTCCGCAGAGTGACTTTGAGCCTCTGGCGGCCATGTTGTTTTTTAAATCGACTTAATTTTTGGTGAGCAGTTAGAACTTTGGTACCTAACGGCCACTAAGTCGGTCCCGCTGAAATCAAACATTGCGTCTATGAACTGTGGCGATTTTAGTGTCAGGCCACGCCCATTTCGATGCCACGCCCCATTTGAAAATATGTTGACTTTATCTTGTTCAGAATTTGATTCTGAACAACTTTTGTATTGGGGCCAACATCATAGGCGTCCAACTTGACGTTGATATGAGCAATTAACTATTTTCGAGGTTTCAACCACACCCCTTTTAGAACTCGTTGATGCTCTAAACTTTATTGTACAGACTAATCCTTAAGTCAGATTGAAGATAATGGGCCATATATGATATGTGCCAAAGGATTTTGGTCACAGTCGAAAAACCTGGGATCCTTGGGGAATTTACTGTTTTTAACTAAATTCAAAATGGCGGAAAATATGGCTACCGGAAGTGTTCAGTTCAAGAGACTTTTTTGTTCATCATGAGGATTTTCATGTGTGGGCAAAGTTTCATGAATGTAGGTCAAACCGGTGACGCGTGCTGCTTGTGCAAAGTTTGCACTTTTGAACAGTTGCTATAGCGCCACCTAGGGGCGAATGTGAATTTCAGGGCTAGATTATCAAATTTTTCACCAGTCCCCACAATTGCACCAAGAAAAAATGAGTTTTAGAATATGTGCAGGGGGGGAAAAATGCAGTCGAAGTGTTTAAAAATAATAATAATTAAAACTGCGCGCAGTGATGAACGGGACCTCGCGCCGGCTTGCAGCCGCCACTACGAGGTCCCGTTCATCACTGCGCGCAGTTTTAAAAAAAAATCGCGCCGGCTTGCGGCCGCGTCACGTGCCGTCGTAACATGTGTGCTGGCAAGATGTGCACGTGTTAGGACCGCACGTGACGCAGCCGCAAGCCGGCACGAGGTCCTGTTCATCACTGCGCGCAGTTTTAAAAAAGCGCAGTTTTAAAAAAAATTCGCGAATTTATGTAATCTGTAGAAGCAGAGGTGCCCTGTGGTGTCCTACTGATTTTTTTGACATTAACATGTAAGACCACATTTAACTGAATTACATGTTCATTAACCCTACATCAATGATCCGATAAATTCCCTAGGAGGAGTTAGTTCAAATACAAGGCGACGGAATTCAAAAATGGCCAACTTTGACGGCACGCCACGGCCACGCCCTTCAACGTACAGTCACAAATAGCACGGCGTTGGTTCAGCACCATTTTTTGACTGTACTAACCAATTTGGAAGCAGATGCGATAAATTCCCTAGGAGGAGTTTGTTCAAATACAAAGCGAAAAAGTGAAATTCCATTCAAAAATGGCCAACTTTGATGGCACGCCACGGACACGCCCTTAAACGCACAGTCCCAAATAGCACGGCGTTTATTCAGCACCATTTCATGACTGTACTGACCAATTTGGAAGCAGATTCGATAAATTCCCTAGGAGGAGTTAGTTCAAATACAAGGCAAAAAAGTGAAAAAAATTCAAAATGGCCGCCGAGAGTGAAAATTAAAAATGCAAATAGCCGACTTCCTGTGGGGTTTGGGGCATGGGTCCAAGAGGCTTTTCTGTAGGTATGGGCACATTGTACGTGAATACTGAGTTTCATACATATTGGTGAAACGTGGCGCCGGGGATGCTTTTTAAAGTTCCTGTAGGGGGCGCTACACAGATGAGAAACACGATATTTGGTATGTGAGCTACCGGCACCAGTCTACACGTGTCCTGTGAATTTCATATTCATAACTATTATGATCTCCGCACAGTGATTTTGAGGCTCTGGCGGCCATGTTGTTTTTTCAATCGACTCAATTTTAATTGAGCAGTTAGAACATTGGTACCTAACGACCACTGAGTTGGTCCCGCTCAAATCAAACATTGCGTCTATGAACTGTGGCTATTTTAGTAACGGGCCACGCCCACTTCGAAGCCACGCCCCATTTGAAAATATGTTGACTTTATCTTGTTCAGAATTTGATTCTGAACAACTTTTGTATTGGGGCCAACATCATAGGCGTCCAACTTGACGTTGATAAGAGCAATTAACTATTTTCGAGGTTTCAACCACACCCCTTTTAGAACTCATTGGTGCTCTAAACTTTATTGTACAGACTAATCCTTAAGTGAGATTGAAGATAATGGGCCATATATGATATGTGCCAAAGGATTTTGGTCAAAGTCGAAAAACCTGGGATTCTTGGGGAATTTACTGTTTTTAACTAAATTCAAAATGGCGGAAAATATGGCTACCGGAAGTGTTCAGTTCAAGAGACTTTTTTGTTCATCATGAGGATATGCATGTGTGTGCAAAGTTTCATGAGTGTAGGTCAAACCGGTGGCGAGATATGCTTGTGCAAAGTTTGCACTTTTGAACAGTTGCTATAGCGCCACCTAGGGGCGAATGTGAATTTGAGGGCTAGAATATCAAATTTTTCACCAGTCCCCACAATTGCACCAAAAAATTTTGAGTTTTAGAATATGTGCAGGGGGGGAAAAATGCAGTCGAAGTGGCTAAAAATAATAATAATAATAATAATAATAAACACGAGGGTTTCAATAGGGACCTTGCCATGTTTGGCTCGGTCCCTAATAAGAATTAAAACTGCGCGCAGTGATGAACGGGACCTCGTAACATGTGCGCTTTTTTAAAACTGCGCGCAGTGATGAACGGGACCTCGTAACATGTGCGCTGCCACGAGGTCCCGTTCATCACTGCGCGCAGTTTTAATTTTAATTTTTTGCGAATTCATGTAATCTGTAGAAGCAGATGAGATACATTCCCTAGGAGGAGTTTGTTGAAATACAAGGCGAAAAAGTGAAAAAATTCCATTCAAAATGGCCAACTTTGACGGCACGCCACGGACACGCCCTTCAACGTAGAGTCACACATAACACGGCGTTGGTTCAGCTCCATTTCATGACTGTACTGACCAATTGTGAAGCAGGTCCGATAAATTCCCTAGGAGGAGTTCGTTCAAATACAAGGCGAAAAAGTGCAAATTGCCGGTAAAAAAGTGAAATTTGCCGGTAAAAGTGCAAATTAAAAAAAAAAACAGCCGACTTCCGGTGGGTTTTGGGGCATGGGTCCAAGAGGCTTTTCTGTAGGTATTGTCATGTTGTACGTGCCTACCGAGTTTCATACATATTGGTGAAACGTGGCGCAGGGGCTGCTTTTTAAAGATCCTGTAGGGGGCGCTACAAACATGACAACCACGATTTTTGGTATGTGAGCTACAGGCACCAGTCTACACGTGTCCTGTGAATTTCATATTCATAACTATTACGGTCTCCGCAGAGTGATTTTGAGGCTCTGGCGGCCATGTTGTTTTTCCAATCGACTTAATTTTACTTGACCAGTTAGAACTTTGGTCCCCAAAGGCCACTGAGTTGGTCCCGCTGAAATGAAACATAGCGTCTATGAACTGTGGCTATTTTAGTATCAGGCCACGCCCATTTTGAAGCCACGCCCCATTTGAAAAAATGTTGACTTTATCTTGTTCAGAATTTGATTCTGAACAACTTTAGTAGAGGGGTCCAACATCATAGGAGTGAAATTCATGTAGATATGTGCAATTTACCAATTTTTTGGTAAAAACCACACCCCTTTTAGAACTAAATGGCTCATGGGTACTTGCTACTTTAGTGTACAGACTAATCCTTATGTGAAATTGAAGATAATGGGCCATAGATGATATGTGCCAAAGGATTTTTGTCAAAGTCGAAAAACCTGGGATCCTTGGGGAATTTACTTTTTTTAACTAAATTCAAAATGGCGGGAAATGTGGCTACCGGAAGTGCTAAGTTAGTATCTGCAAATTTGTTCATCATGAGGTTTTGCATGTGTGGCAAAAGTTTCATGAGTGTAGGTCCAACCAGTGACGAGTTATGCTTGTGCAAAGGTTGAAATTTTGGCATAGTTGGTATAGCGCCACCTTGAGGCCAATCTGAATTAGACGGCTAGAATCTCTAATTTACAGCAGTCCCACCAAATGTGGCAAATAAAAATGAGTTTTCGTAAATGTTCAGGGGGGGGGAAATGCAATCAAAGTGCCTGAAAAATAATAATAAGAATTAAAACTGCGCGCAGTGATGAACGGGACCTCGCGCCGGCTTGCAGCCGCCACTACGAGGTCCCGTTCATCACTGCGCGCAGTTTTAAAAAAAAATCGCGCCGGCTTGCGGCCGCGTCACGTGCCGTCGTAACATGTGTGCTGGCAAGATGTGCACATGTTAGGACCGCACGTGACGCAGCCGCAAGCCGGCACGAGGTCCCGTTCATCACTGCGCGCAGTTTTAAAAAAGCGCAGTTTTAAAAAAAATTCGCAAATTTATGTAATCTGTAGAAGCAGAGGTGCCCTGTGGTGTCCTACTGATTGTTTTGACATTAACATGTAAGAGCACATTTAACTGAATTACATGTTGTAACAACTTTAACTAACATTATTAACCCTACATCAATGATCCGATAAATTCCCTAGGAGGAGTTAGTTCAAATACAAGGCGACGGAATTCAAAAATGGCCAACTTTGACGGCACGCCACGGCCACGCCCTTCAACGTACAGTCACAAATAGCACGGCGTTGGTTCAGCACCATTTTTTGACTGTACTAACCAATTTGGAAGCAGATGCGATAAATTCCCTAGGAGGAGTTTGTTCAAATACAATGCGAAAAAGTGAAATTCCATTCAAAATGGCCAACTTTGACATCACGCCACGGACACGCCCTTCAACGTACAGTCCCAAATAGCACGGCGTTTATTCAGCACCATTTCATGACTGTACTGACCAATTTGGAAGCAGAATCGATAAATTCCCTAGGAGGAGTTAGTTCAAATACAAGGCGACGGAATTCCAAAATGGACAACTTTGACGGCACGCCACGGACACGCCCTTCAACGTACAGTCACAAATAGCACGGCGTTGGTTCGGCACCATTTATTGACTGTACTGACCAATTTTGAAGCAGATCCGATAAATTCCCTAGGAGGAGTTCATTCAAATACAAGGCCAAAAAGTGAAAAAAATTCAAAATGGCCGCCGAGAGTGAAAATGAAAAAATTAAAATTTCCGACTTCCGGTGGGTTTTGGGGCATGGGTCCAAGAGGCTTTTCTGTAGGTATTGTGACCTTGTACGTGCCTACCGAGTTTCATACATATTGGTGAAACGTGATGTAGGGGCTGCATTTTAAAGTTCCTGTAGGGGGCGCTACAAAAAATAGAAACACGAATTTTGGTATGTGAGCTAGAGGCACCAGTTTACACGTGTCCTGTGAATTTCATATTCATAACTATTACGGTCTCCGCACAGTGATTTACCCTGACACCAGAGCCTGTGGCGGCCATGTTTTTTTTTCAATCGACTTAATTTTAATTGAGCAGTTAGAATTTTGGTACCTAACGGCCACTGAGTGGGTCCCGCTCAAATCAAACATTGCGTCTATGAACTGTGGTGATTTTAGTGTCAGGCCACGCCCACTTCGATGCCACGCCCCATTTGAAAATATGTTGACTTTATCTTGTTCGGAATTTGATTCTGAACAACTTTTGTATTGGGGCCAACATCATAGGCGTCCAACTTGACGTTGATATGAGCAATTAACTATTTTCGAGGTTTCAACCACACCACTTTTAGAACTCATTGGTGCTCTAAACTCTATTGTACAGACTAATCCTTAAGTCAGATTGAAGATAATGGGCCTTATATGATAAGTGCCAAAGGATTTTGGTCAAAGTCGAAAAACCTGGGATCCTTGGGGAATTTACTGTTTTTAACTAAATTCAAAATGGCGGAAAATATGGCTACCGGAAGTGTTCAGTTCAAGAGACTTTTTTGTTCATCATGAGGATATGCATGTTTGTGCAAAGTTTCATGAATGTAGGTCAAACCGGTGGCGAGATATGCTTGTGCAAAGTTAGCACTTTTGAACAGTTGCTATAGCGCCACCTAGGGGCGAATGTGAATTTGAGGGCTAGATTATAAAATTTTTCACCAGTCCCCACAAATGTGCCAAAAAAAAATGAGTTTTCGAATATGTGCAGGGGGGGAAAAATGCAGTCGAAGTTCTGAAAAATAATAATAAGAAGAAGAAGAATAAACATGAGGGTTTCAATAGGGACCTTGCCATG
Organism: Micromesistius poutassou; assembly: GCF_964030765.1. Taxonomy (NCBI): domain Eukaryota; kingdom Metazoa; phylum Chordata; class Actinopteri; order Gadiformes; family Gadidae; genus Micromesistius; species Micromesistius poutassou. The sequence continues at coordinate 9,973,246 of NC_140285.1, read as the reverse complement.
TTTGGCTCGGTCCCTAATAAGAATAATCGGATCAAAAACAATAGGGACCTTGCAGGTTCTGCTCGGTCCCTAATAATCACGAGGGTTTCAATAGGGTCCTTGCCAAGTTTGGCTCGGTCCCTAATAAACATGAGGGTTTCAATAGGGACCTTGCCATGTTTGGCTCGGTCCCTAATTAAAGGCTAATGCAATAGAGACAACATGGTGAGTGTCAGTCCAAGGAGGGTTTTATGAATAAATGTATTAAAGTGCACTAGTGTGTGCACTAGTGTGGCCTGTCAAACCGGTTAGCTGAATGGAAAAGGATTCGAGTATACCTTTAAAACAAACATCTACAACACTGCAGAGGTTCCACTGGTTGCCATGGAATGAAAGCATCACATACCTGTGTACAAGGTAGGGTTGGGTAGTTTCTGGTTTCACCGGTTTGGTGCGGAGTGCAAGGTTATACCGGTTTATCTTAAGCTTACCGACATTTGTCATTATGAGATGTTCTGGCATATTAAAACGTAGCCTATTGTTTACTTCAGGACCTTGTCCTCATCCTCATCATCCTCATCCTCATCCGCTTATCCGGGGTCGGGTCGCGGGGGCAGCAGCTCAAGCAGGGGGCCCCAGACTTCCCTTTGCCGGGCCACATTGACCAGCTCTGACGGGGGGATCCCGAGGCGTTCCCAGGCCAGTGTTGAGATATAATCTCTCCACCTAGTCCTGGGTCTTCCCCGGGGTCTCCTCCCCACTGGTCGTGCCTGGAACACCTCCCAATGGAGGCGTCCAGTGGGCATCCTTACCAGATGCCCGAACCACCTCAACTGACTCCTTTCTAAGCAAAGGAGCAGCGGCTCTAATCCGAGTTCCTCCCGGATGACTGAACTTCTCACCCTATCCCTAAGGGAGAAACCAGCCACCCTCCTGAGAAAACTCATCTCGGCCGCTTGTATCCGCGATCTCGTCCTTTCGGTCATCACCCATCCCTCATGACCATAGGTGAGGGTAGGAACGAAGATCGACCGGTAGATCGAGAGCTTTGCCTTGCGGCTCAGCTCTCTTTTCGTCACAACAGTGCGGTAAAGCGAACGCAATACCGCCCCTGCTGCTCCGATTCTCTGGCCAATCTCCCGCTCCATCGTACCCTCACTCGCGAACAAGACCCCGAGGTACTTAAACTCCTTTACTTGGGCTAAGGACTCATTTCCTACCCGGAGAAGGCAATCCACCGGTTTCCTGCTAAGAGTCATGGCCTCAGATTTAGTGGTGCTGATCCTCATCCCAGCCGCTTCACACTCGGCCGCCAGCCGATCCAGTGAGTGCTGAAGGTCACAGGCCGATGATGCCATCAGGACCACATCATCTGCAAAGAGCAGTGATGAGATCCTCAGACCACCGAACTGCAACCCCTCCCCACCACGACTGTGCCTCGATATCCTGTCCATGAATATCACAAACAGGATTGGTGACAAGGCGCAGCCCTGGCGGAGGCCAACACCCACCGGGAACGGAACTGACTGGCTGCCGAAAACGCGGACACAGCTCTCGCTTTGGGAGTACAGAGATTGGATAGCCCTGAGGAGTGAACCCCTTACCCCGTACTCCAGCAGCACCTCCCACAGTTTCTCCCGGGGGACCCGGTCATATGCCTTCTCCAAATCCACAAAACACATGTAGACCGGGTGGGCATACTCCCAGGCCCCCTCCAGGATCCTTGCGAGAGTGAAGAGCTGATCCGCAGTTCCACGTCCAGGGCGGAAACCGCATTGTTCCTCTTCAATCGGAGGTTCGACAATCGGCCGAACCCTCCTTTCCAGCACCTTAGAGTAGACTTTCCCAGGGAGGCTGAGAAGTGTGATACCCTGGTAATTGGCACACACTCTCTGGTCCCCCTTTTTGAACAGGGGAACCACCACCCCGGTTTGCCACTCCTTTGGCACTGTACCAGACTCCCACGCAATGTTGAATAGGCGTGTCAACCAAGACAGCCCCTCAACACCCAGAGCTTTTAGCATTTCTGGCTGGATCTTATCAATCCCTGGGGCTTTGCCACTGCGGAGATGTTTAACTACCTCAGTGACTTCCACCAGGGAAATTGACGACGAAACACCATCAACCTCGAGCTCTGCCTCCATCATAGAGGACGTGTTAGTCGGATTCAGGAGTTCCTCAAAGTGTTCCTTCCAACGTTCGACTACCTCCTCAGTTGAGGTCAACAGAGTCCCACCCTTACTGTACACAGCTTGGATGTTTCCCCGTTTCCCCCTTCTGAGGTGTCGGATGGTCTTCCAGAAACACTTTGGTGCCGACCGAAAGTCCTTCTCCATGTCCTCTCCGAACTTCTCCCACACCCGCTGCTTAGCCTCCGACACGGCAGCGGCTGCAGCCCTTCGAGCCCGCCGGTACCCTGCAACTGCGTCAGGAGTCCTCCGGGATAACATACCCCGGAAGGCCTCCTTCTTCAGTCGGACGGCTTCCCTGACCACCGGTGTCCATCACGGTGTCCGAGGGTTACTGCCCCTTGAGGAACCTAAGACCCTGAGGCCACAGCTCGCCGCCGCAGCTTCAGCAATGGAGGCTTTGAACACCGCCCACTCCGGCTCAATGCCCCCAACCTCCACAGGGATGCTAGAAAAGCTCTGCCGGAGGTGTGAGTTGAAGATCTCTAGGACGGGGGCCTCCTCCAGACGTTCCCAATTCACCCGCACTACCCGTTTGGGCTTACCAGGTCTGTCCAGCCTCTTCCCCCATTCCCTGATCCAACTCACCACCAGATGGTGGTCGGTTGACAGTTCCGCCCCTCTCTTCACCCGAGTGTCCAAAACATAAGGCCTCAGATCAGCTGACACGATCACGAAATCGATCATTGATCTTCGGCCTAGGGTACTCTGGTACCAGGTACACTTATGAGCACCCTTATGTTCAAACATGGTGTTCGTTATGGACAATCCATGACTAGCACAGAAGTCCAATAACAAACGACCACTCGGGTTTAGATCAGGGAGGCCGTTCCTCCCCACCACGCCTCTCCAGGTGTCTCCATCGTTGCCCACGTGGGCGTTGAAGTCTCCCAGCAGAACTACGGAGTCCCCTACCGGAGCCCCATACAGGACTCCATTCAGGGTCTCCAAGAAGGCCGAGTACTCTGAACTGCTGTTCGGTGCATACGCACAAACAACAGTCAGAGTTTTCCCCCCCACCACCCTTAGGCGTAGGGAGGCGACCCTCTCGTCCACCGGGGTAAACTCCAACACCGCGGCGCTCAGCCGGGGATTTATGAGTATCCCCACACCCGCCCGGCGCCTCACGCCCTGGGAAACTCCAGAGAAGAATAGAGTCCAACCCCTATCCAGGAGTACGGTACCAGAGCTGAGACTGTGCGTAGAGGTAAGCCCCACCAGATCTAACTGGTAGCGCTCCACCTCCCTCACAAGCTCTGGTTCCTTTCCCCACAGTGAGGTGATGTTCCACGTCCCCAGAGCCAGCTTCTGCCACTCGGGTCTGGTCTGCCGGGACCCCCGACTTTCACTGCCACCCATGTGGCAGCGCACCCGACCCCAGCGGGTCTTCCTGCAGGTGGTGGGCCCACAGGACGAAGAGGGAGGGGGTGCCACGTAGCTTTTTCGGGCTATGCCCGGCCGGGCTCCGTGGCAAACCCGGCCACCAGGCGCTCGCCGGCGAGCCCTCCGTCTGGGCTTGGCTCCAGACGGGGGCCCCGGGCTTCTTCCGGGCAGGGTCTCTCTTCCTCTTTCTTGTATGTTCATTGGGGTCTTGGTGAACCATTCTTAGTCTGGCCCCTCACCTGAGACCACTCTGCCATGGGAGACCCTACCAGGAGCACATGGCTCCAGACAACACAGCCCTCAGGTTCACAGGGACACGCAAACCTCTCCACCACGATAAGGTGACGGTTCCAGGAGAGGTTCAGGACCTTGTGTTGATGCTAAATATAACTTGTGTTGCAACTAGGGATGCTTATTCAGACTTTTTATTCTGAATGATAACCGACACACAACCCATCCTCAACCGTTCACCGATAGTATTTTGACTAAATACACATAAACACACAAAACCAGTGCCATTTGCCCAGACCCTCTCTCTCCCTTGTTGTCTGTAGTAGTCCCTAACACCCCAAATGACAGGAAAATAGGCTCCAGGTTCAACAATCCTGAAGTTTTACCTTTAACTTAGGAGCATGAAGTGCAATGGTCTGTATTGAAGGGTGTATTTGTGGCAAACCGGTTAGCTGAGTGGAAAGGATTCGAGTATACCTTTGAAACAAGCATCTACAACAATGCAGAGGTGCCACTTGTTGCCATGGAATGAAAGCATCACATGCCTGTGTACAAGGTAGGGCTGGCTGGGTAGTTTCTGGTTTTACCGGTACTGGGCTGTGTTGAGGATTGTATTTATTGTTAAAGTTAGATTTGGTTTTGCCTCATGCTGTTTTCCACTTCCTGCCAGAGCCCTGTCTCTGCCCCCCAGTTTACGTTTATATCTTCACCTTCATCCTGTCATTTATCACCCCCCTTCCCTCCCCCAACTACTCTGGAGGAGTTGATCGAACAATGTATGTGTTGGGGTTAGGGCTTCTGTAGAGTACTTTCCACAATAAGATCCACTCTTTGATGTTGATGTTGAACTTGAACAATTATTTTGACCATACATATATCCTCTGCTCCTTGGTCTTCTGTACTGTATTTTGTTAATGTAAGATAATTGTTCACATTGATCATGCAGCTATATTGAAATAGACAACATACACTACCTTCATCTTCAAATGTACTGTATATGCACTGCACCTCGTTCGCACACTTTGGACTGATAACAAATATAGCTCTGATTTGTTTTTATTTTTAATTTGTATTTGGTGATCTTTACTTTGTCTGATACAGGGCGATTGTTTTTTCTTATATTTGAAGTATTTAGTTTTTGCTGGCATACACATTTTCTGATGCTGGGCGGGTGCTCTCTTGCAAGGATATCTTAAATGATGATTGTTTTGACTTAGAAGTCTCAAACGGAGGAATAAAGAATGTTTAACCGCGAAACACTTCATATAGTCGAGAGTTCAATAGTCTTGTGATTTGGGGGAAGAAGTTGTCCTTGAACCTGGTGGTCTGTGTGCGGATGCTCCTCTACCCTCTGCCAGACGGTAACTCAGTGAACAGTTTATTGCTAGGGTGGCTGCGGCCCCTGAGTCAAGAGGTTTCTCTACTACAACTCTGAGTGGAGAGTTCCTGCATGGCTGGCAGCCCAGTCCTGGTGATGTGCTGGGCAGTTTTCTCCACCCTCTGTAGAGCCTTGCGGTCGAGGTCGCCAGGTTGTGCTTTTTTTCCCCACTGATTCCAGTCATGTAGGCAAGATAATGCTTATACTTCCTTTAAACATCAGTAAATTTGTACCATAGCCTCCATGTTTTTCCTAGCTGTTACATCTGGCACTGCTGCGTCAGTGCAATGTGTTTTACGGTAACGTGCGATTCACATGACCGTACCTATTTTCAGTTAGTTGCGTTTTGGTTAATAAACGGAGAGCACGCTCCAAGTAAGCTTTGGCTTCAGTCTCCGTTATTCAAACATAACATTGGCGACGAGAGATGGCTGATTGCTCCCTACCACCACCCTCCCCCTTCCTAGCCCTACCGGGAGAACCACCGGTGCCGTGGCCTCGCTGGATTTCCTCGTTCGAAACTTATATTCTAGCTGCCGGCTTAGAAGATGTTTCGGCAGTGAGGAAACGTGCACTCTTGCTGCACTGCCTAGGAGCGGAGGGACAGCGCGTGTTTGGAACTCTCGGCAACGCAACAACTTACGCAAATGCCGTGGAGCTACTAAAAGCACATTTCGCAGCCCCACAAAGTGCTCTGCTCCGTCGCGTCATATTCCGACGGAGACACCAACGGTCGGGTGAGTCAGTGACGCAGTTCGTGGCTGATTTGCGAGGTTTAGCTAGCTTGTGCAAGTTCGGGGCCTTACAGGACGAAATGATAAGGGACCACCTGATACTGCACACGAACTGTGACAAAATAAGGGAAAGACTCCTACTGGAAAATGATGATTTAACATTAGCAGCAGCTCTACACCTTGCAGTTCAGGTTGAATCTGCTCTGGAATGTGCAGCTAGTTTATCCACCTCTTCCAACTCTCTAGCACTGGCCAAGGCAGCGGGCCCACTCGAGTCACGGGTGCCCCTCCTCCACGTGAGTGCAGACAGCAGCGAGGAGAACATATTACTAGCCTCTCAGTCACATGACCGCCCACACCAGCCATGTGGGAATTGTGGCTCTTCTGCGCACAATTCAAGAGCTCAGATCTGTCCTGCCCGTGGTAAAACCTGCTCCAACTGCGGGAAACTCAACCACTTTCACAAAGTCTGTAGGTCTGCCCCAGCCAGAGCCTCCCAGCCACTTACCACAGTCATCCACAATGTTAGCTCAGGACGAGCGCCATTTAAGACATGCTCGTTGGTGGTTGGTGATGTTACTCTACCGCTCCTCCTAGACACTGGAGCCACGGTGTCCCTCCTGAACTTGGCGACCTACACACAGTTTTTCTCCCACGAGCCACTGGGGCAGCCCACCACCACCCTGCGTGGCTATGCCAACTCAAAGATTGACATCGTGCGCTCCCTTCAGCTGCCTGTGAAATACGGAGAGAAGACACTGCCACTCTTCAGGTTCAATATCGCACGCCACGGGACCAACCTCCTAGGCGTCGACCTTTTCAACAGCCTCGGTTTCACTCTGCTGGACACCGCTGGCTCAGAGATTCACACTGTTACCATCCCCTGGCAGCAACAGTGGCCCATGCTGTTCAGTGGTGTGGGCTGCCTCGATGTTTTCGCCCACCAGCCCTTGTTAGACCCGCAGGTGACGCCTGTCATCCAGCCCCTCCGCCGCTCTCCTCTGGCCCTCCGCGATGACATCTCCTCTGAGCTACAGAGCATGCTCGATGGCGACATCATCGAGCAGGTGAATGCATCGCCCTGGATCTCCAACATTGTGGTGGCAAAGAAGAAGTCTGGGGGGCTGCGACTCTGCGTGGATCTAAGAGCGGTAAACAAGGCCATCATCCCAGACAAATACCCTTTGCCAACGATAGAGGAGCTCACCGCCCAGTTCCACGGGTCCACCACTTTCTCCAAATTAGACCTCCGCCAGGGTTACCTCCAGGTGCCACTACACCCTGAGAGCCGCAACCTCACCACGTTTATCACCCACAAAGGGGTCTTCCGTTACAAACGCATGGCTTTTGGTCTAAGCTCTGCCCCCAGCTGCTTCCAAAAGATAATGGCCTCCATCTTCGCTGGGATCCCGGGTGTGGCCATCTACCTGGACGATATCGTGGTTCACGGGGCCACTGTCGAGAGCCACGACGAGCGCCTCCACAGAGTGTTCAGTGCACTGGCCAAGCACCACCTCACACTGAACGGCGAGAAGTGTGTCTTCGCTGCCCCGGCCATTGAGTTTGTGGGGTTCCGTCTCTCGGCTGATGGCATATACCCACTCCACTCGAACACAGAGGCCATCCACCGTGTCCCGGAGCCCACCTCAGCCACTCAGTTGGCCTCCTTCCTGGGTATGACAGCATTCTACCTACGTTTCCTGCCACAGTACTCGGTCACGACTGCACCGCTGCGACAGCTGCTGAAACATGGTGAGCCCTGGTTCTGGTCGTCTGCCTGCTCGGACGCTGTGCGCCTCCTGAAGTCCCAGCTCACCACACCACCGGTCCTGGCGCACTTCGACCCAGCCAGCCCCACCCTTGTCACATGTGATGCCTCCGCCATGGCCATCGGTGCTGTGATGTCCCAGCTGCAAGGGGGTGTGGAGAGGCCGATCGCCTTCGCCTCACGGGCTCTCAGCCCCACGGAACAGAGGTACTCGGTGGGGGAGCGGGAAGCCCTAGCGTGCCTCTGGGCATGTGAGCGCTGGCACATGTACCTCTACGGACGCGCATTCACACTGAGGACGGACCATCAGGCCCTCACCACCCTCCTAGCCATGTCTGGCACCGGCCACAAACCACTCCGTCTCCATCGTTGGGCCGACCGCCTGCAGCAGTACAACTTCCGCCTGCATTTCACGCCGGGTCGGGACAACGTGGTGGCTGACCTGCTGTCACGTGCAATCCCCAACTCACCCCCAGATCCATATTTGGCCCCCGGTCAGGACCAGGCCGAGCACGACCTCGTCCAGCTCCTCCACACACCCCTCCAGGAGACAGTGTCACTGAGGGAGATCCAGGACGCCTCAGCTGACGACCCCACCCTCTCTACACTCTCGACCTACATCAGACAGGGCTGGCCGGCGAGGGTACCAGATGAGATGCTCCCCTACTCCAGGGTCAGGGACGAACTGTCATGCTGGAACGACACCTGCATCGCTCGTGGGCTCTGCACTGTGGTCCCGAGTGCCCTTCGGGCGCGTGCCCTTGCTATGGCGCACGAGGGCCACTTGGGCATAGTCAAGCTCAAACAGCGGTGTCGCGACGTGGTGTGGTGGCCAGGCATCGATAGGGAAATCGAGACCCTGGTCAAGGACTGCACTGCTTGCCTTCTTAGTGGTAAGACCAGGGCCCCAGCCCCACCCCCGCCCATGCAACCACTGGACTGGCCGTTCAAACCCTGGGAGCACCTACAACTTGACATCTGCGGCGAGCTGCATGGAGTACCGCATCACCAGAGGTTCCTTGTCGTTGTCTACGACCTCCACTCTAAGTGGCCAGAGGTAGCGCCTGTGGGCTCGGTCACAGCCAAGGTGTTGGTTGACATTCTCGACTCTCTGTTCGCGCGGTGGGGCCTGCCCAAGAGGATCACGACCGACAATGGTCCCCAGATGGTCTCCCACGAACTGTCCTCTTATCTGGAGGGGAAAGGAATACGCCACATTCGCACAGCATTCTACAACCCGGCTGCGAATGGGGGGGTGGAACGGCTGAACCAGTCATTGAAAAATGGCATCAGGGCCCATCTGGCACAAGGGTGCACACTCACCACCAGCCTCCTCCAAACGCTGCTGCATTACCGGGCCACCCGACACGCCACCACAGGAGTCTCCCCAGCCTCCCTTATGCTGGGGCGGGAGCTTCAGCTGCCTCTGGATAGGCTCCACCCTACAGCAGCTTGGGCCCCAGCCCACCTGGTTCGAGCCGCCGTCGACACACGCCAGCGTCGGATGAAGGACCGTTTCGACAGGGCCCAACGTGCTAAGCCACCTGCCATCGCTGTTTTGGACTGGGTCAGGATTCGTCAACCTCATCGGGACAACAAGCTCCAGTCGTTTTGGTCGGACCCGGTCCAGGTCAGCCAACAGCTTGGCCCGGCTACATTCAGGCTCGCCGACGGCACACGCTGGCATGCTAACCGCCTGGGCAAGGTACACGCCCCCCCGAGCCCAGACCTGGTGGTGCCCGCTGCTAGAGTTCTGCCGGCTGCATGGTTAGAGGCTGCACCAATCCCAGCTCCTCCGGCCCAGCCCAACGGGCCAGTGGTTGTTGCTGCACCTGAACCCCGTCCAGCTCGGGCACGCGGCAGGCCCGAGCACCTGCGTGACTTTGTGACTGAGTATCACTCCTAGTTCTGTGAGGGGGGGGGAATTGTTACATCTGGCATTGCTGCGTCAGTGCAATGTGTTTTACGGTAACGTGCGATTCACGTGACCGTACCTATTTTCAGTTAGTTCAGCGTTTTGGTTAATAAACGGAGAGCACGCTCCAAGTAAGCTCTGGCTTCAGTCTCCGTTATTCAAACATAACACTAGCCATGGAACCAAACGTATATTTAAGCTCATATTTTATTTGCTCTGGCATGGGCAGGAGGCCCCCACCCATTCAAACAGATTCCCAGCCCCACATTGAATAAATGTATTAGTGTAATAGTGTGTTTTGAAAGGTGGCATTTGTGGTAAACCGGTTAGCTGAGTGGAAAGGATTTGAGTATACCTTTGAAACAAACATCTACAACAATGCAGAGGTGCCACTTGTTGCCATGGAATGAAAGCATCACATGCCTGTGTACAAGGTAGGGCTGGCTGGGTAATTTCTGGTTTTACCAGAAAGTTTCTGGTTTTACCAGAAACTACCCAGTTTCCTAAACACAGCCCAGAAACTACCTACGGATGGCTGGGTAGTTTCTGCCGCTGTGTTGAGGATTGTATTTATTGTTAAAGTTAGATCTGGTTTTGCCTCATGCTGTTTTCCCCTTCCTGTCAGAGCCCTGTCTCTGCCCCCCAGTTTAAGTTTATATATATCTTCACCTTCATCTTGTTATTTATCAATCCCCCTCCCTCCCCCGACTACTCTGGAGGAGTTGATTGAACAATGTATGTGTTAGGGTTATGGCTTCTGTAGAGTACTTTCCACAATAAGATCCACTCTTTGATGTTGATGTTGAACTTGAACAATTATTTTGACCATACATATATCCTCTGCTCCTTGATCTTCTGTACTGTATTTTGTTAATGTAAGATAATTGTTCACATTGATAATGCTGCTATATTAAAATAGACAACATACACTACCTTAATCCTCAAATGTACTGTATATGCACTGCACCTCGTTTGCACACTTTGGACTGATAACAAATATATCTCAGATTTGTTTTTATTTTTAATTTGTATTTGGTGATCTTGACTTTGTCTGAAACAGGGTGATTGTTTTTTCTTATATTTTAATTATTTCGATTTTGATGACATACACATTTTCTGATGCTGGGCGGGTGTTCTCTTGCGAGGATATCTTAAATGATGATTGTTTTGACTTAGAAGTCTCAATCTGAGGAATAAAGAATGTTTTAAATGCGAAACAGTTAATATGGTTTAATTTCGTTCTGTCATCCCCGTCCCTGCCAGATCCCCGTCCGTGACCCCACTATTAGTTGATGACACTTTTTCCCTGCCGTCACCTCCCATTAGGTCCGGAGATGATCAGGAGTTGCCCTTACACACATGCAACACACAACAGGAGATAAGCTGCATCAGACTTGTTCACACATTGGAGATCCACAATATCAACAGAGGAGTGGAAAGCAGAAAGAAGCTGGAAAACAAAATACAGGCAAGAAGCGATAAGTACAAAGCCGCTACACTCCATTCTCCCGGTATTGTTCCAGTCGCATGACAGAAACGTTCTCAACACGTCAGAAACACACCCACTTACTCGTTGTGAATTCTCCGGCTCTCTGATTCTCCAGACTGTACACAAAGGGGCCTGGTTTGGTGGAGTCTGGAGGAGCGGATTCAGACATTTCTGTTCACACATATAGCCCCACCAGGTATTATCCGGAGAATGCCAGACTAACAGTGCATGTTTGAAAAGCCTAAAGATGCGTTCACACCAAAAGCGACGGGGCGACGTGACTCCATACAAAGTCAACGTAGAGACACGTATCAGGCGACTTTTGACGCCTGATACGGGTCTGATGAATGGCGCGTGATGAACGCCCTGGTACGGGCGTTCACACGGATTTAGTAGTGTGACATGACGTGAAACACCGCTCAAGTTTAAATATTTGAACTTTGCAGCAGTCGCGTGATGACATAACGTAACAGCCAATCAGTGTTCAACCGACCAACCGTTCCCTGCAGTCCGGAGTGAACCGCAGCATGGAGGAGAAAGTTATTTGTTGCTGTTTGCGACTCCCGGAGCTCTATGTATAATATTATGTAATATAATATATAAATATCTATATAATATAACATATAGTATCACGACCAAAAGCTGTGTGTGCCTCCAGGTTGATATTATGAATAGACTGCGTCTGGTTTTCTGACATTTATGTTACTTGCACAACAACTCAACTTCCTCATGCAGGCAGTGAAGCTTGTATTAAGGGCTAAGATAGTGTTCAGAAGATTGCTTGCGGTTTTGCTACATCTGTAAAAACAAAAGTTAAATGTGAAAAATATAGATTTGTAAAAGATAGAAAGGAAGGATGGGTCAAACATGGTGACCTTAATAAGGCAAAAGAAAAATAAACAGCTTTGACCTCAATATCAAAATGTTTTCTTTGTAACCACCAGAGGGCAGCATGACCGCATTCATTTCTCCAGCGCGCCAATCCGGTCTCCTATTTGGAAAGTTCAATTCTACATCAATATTTATTTAAGCATTTTAACATGTGTAGACCATCTGTGGTCGGTTATAAGCTCATATCTCCATGTTTATCTTAATTATTGCGGATGATGTTCATTAACCAGTGGAGATGAGTTTTGATGGTCTATTCAACAGGGCAGATCATCATGTTCAGACACGACATGCCCTCGGCCTCCACTCATAATGGAGACCAGTTATTGCAAGGTGCCTTCTTTTTTAAAAAAATTTTTAGGTGATGCCATGATGCCAGAGTATTTAGAGTCCCAGCTAGTAAACTTTCACCAATAGATTACCCTTAAGGTGAAATATAAACTATGGATAGCACGTACATATACAAACAAAAACAGAAGCAAGTGATGTTTTAAAACTGAATGTGTCACAAATCAGATAAACCTTAGAGTGTATAACCCTGAGCACTGACCAACAACAGCCTCCTACTTTGATTCAATTTGTATTCATTCCTTAATATTTTTTAAACTGAGACTCCAAAAAACACTTCACAGTTCAAAGGTCAAAGGTCAAAGTTTGCAAGCAATCTTTTGGTAAACAATGTGGATTGTACCCAGAAGGATGAAAAAATGATCTTAAGCCATCCCATTTTCATCTAATAATATAAAAAAAGAGCAAGAACAAGAAGAAAACCAGGTTACTTTTGATTCAAAATGTTAGTTGGGTTTTGGCCCTCTTTGGCGGCCTCTGGTCCCGCTGTCGTTAGACCAGCTTTTCTTCAGAGGGGTCAGCTCCGGAGCACTCACATCTCCATCCTAAAAGAAAGGAAGGGGAAGAACTTTAGAGACGAGACCCAACAGGTCACACCCACAACACGTTAACATAACAGGGACTTGGACCCATCACATGGAAAAATGAATAACGAAAAATAAAAGCTTTGCTTCAACTTCTACATCTACCCAGCTACACACTAGTAAAACGCACTCATGAACTGAAGGAAAGACAAACCTACCTGAGGTTTTGTGAAGTTTTTGTCCATGCACCACTGAACAAAGTGCTTCCTGGCCGCCCCCAGGCTCTTCTCATCAGTCCTCTTTCAGTACACCTGTGTGTGCTCCGCAAAGTGCTCTGGGAGGAGCTTGGACACCTTGGACAGCTTGGAACAAAGCATCCAATCAGAGGCATGCTGCTTGCCTCTGATTGGATGCTTGGAGTAGAAGCTCTGCCAGGGACAGACATATTCAGGTTCAGTAGAGGGTAGGACCACTGAGACTAGAGCTAGATATATTGATACACATAACACCTTAAGATTGATCATATTTACAGTAAATAATCTTTTCTAATCATGACCATGAGTTCGAGGCTTCCTTAATTTCATCAGTGCAACCAGATCCTCTTTCCATAACTTTACTGTAATGCTATCTGAGATGGGGAAGCATTGAAGATTCATCACATCAACCAATATAAATTAAAAAAAATTCTCTCATACAAATATTTTTATACTGTATAAAAATTGCTTTAAAAAATATATTTTGTTTAATAGTTCTGACCTGGTTCTTGCGGATCTGAATAGCTTTGTAGGCATCACTCTTGCAGTAAAAGTGTACGCTATTGATGGGATTCTTCTCCTTCATGCCATAGTCCATGGAAATAATCTATAATATATATATATAATAATATACATCATAAAATGATCAAAGATACCAAAAAATAAAAGGGGGGTGTTTTCAATTTAATGCAGAGGTGTATTTGTCACAATCACAGCAGTGAAATGAAGGGGGGAAAGCTATAGGTGCAAAAGAGAAACATCCCGCCTAATCCAACACGTCTTCATGGATTTCTGTTCTCTTACATCCACACGCTTGGATCAAATTATTTTATTTGAGTGTAATTTGTAAAAAGCCATTGCATCAGTTATTAGTGAGCAAAACACACTGTTAATTTCTGACCAATCAGGGCATCTCTTTCCTGAATGTTTGGGGAATCCAGCTTCCTATTTATCACAGGTGCAGTGATGCAACACTTCTTAATGATGGAGAGAAACAAACCCTGCATTCCAATATACTATCATACTACATAATACATAAATCCATATTGACTTTAAGAGTTATTTCCAAAGAGGAAACGTTTAACAGGTGACCGCAGGTGACTGTCTTCTTGGAGAAACACATCTGGTGGTTACAAAGGAAACATTTAGACATTGAGGACAAAGCCGTTTATTTATTTTTCACCATCTATCACAATGTTTGCCCCAGCCTCTGTCTATCTTTTGAATATATATTTTTCAGTTAACTTTTATTTTCACAGATTAGCAAAACAACAAGTAATCTTCTAAACAATATTCCTGAGCCCTTAATACAACCTTATATCATAATATATCTTTGAAAAGAGCAGTAAATATGAACGTAGACGGAATATGTATTTTTCTTCAACCCACACACACACAAAATATATCAAGCGCTGTGGTATGTATACCTTAGTAACCCCCAAAAAGGACAAATCTACCCAAAAACATTATTGGGGGTCAAGCAGCGAAGCTGCTGGACAACCTATTGTTTTCGTAAGTATTCCTATTATTATTATGCTGCCATTGGAGTCTATGGCAGCCCATAGAACCCCATGGTAAAAAGTTGTGAAATTTGGCACACTGATTCAGGACAGTCCCATAAGCCCTCACAGCAAATTTGAGGTCGCTAGCCCATGAGCTCTAGCGCTACCAACAGGTCAAAGTTGGACATGCATTCATGTTTATAACTTTTGACCCATTCATCCAATATTCACAACCAAGGTATCATTGGAATCCTTGGGCCAAGCCGAGTTCAACGCATCCTATGACGTCATATTGCGTCAAGATAAATTGTCCGCCATCTTGGTTTATGTCAAAAACCTTCAAAATGTTTCACACATCACATATTTTGTCCAATCATCTGGAAACTTGGCACATATGTTGATCAGACTATGCCTCACAAAAGTTATCGAACAGATTGTTCAAATTCAAAACCGTTTGGCCGCAACAGCCAATCAAATTTGACCACGAAGCCGCCAAACAGGAAGTAAGCCTGTTTCTCAGCAGCCCTTTGACATATCATAACCAAACTTGGTAAATAGACCCATGACATCATCATGGGGACGCTCATTAGGTTTGGTGACCTTTGACCTCTAGGGGGCGCTATAATTAATGACAATGTGTTTTAACTCCTCTCTCTTCACATGAGTATATTTCAAACACATTTTCAATGTCTGGTGATACTATGAGACCTCCCCATATAGCTAGTAAATGATATCTCACGGAAATAACCGCGACAGCCAATCATATTCGACTGCAAAACCGCCAAACAGGAAATAAGCCAATTTCTCAGCAACCCTTTGACATATCATAACCAAACTTGGTACATAGACCCATGACATCATCATGGAGACACTCAATGAATTTGGTGACCTTTGACCTATAAGGGGGTGAGTGTTATCATATCTCACTCGACCCTTTATTTGACGTGCAACTTGTCGAAAGTGCTGAAGGCAGTGTGTCTGACGTAGATCTATCTTGTTCATGTGGCTACTCTGGTCTATTCTGCTAATTTGTTTATAGAGTCCCATTCAGCTTGACCCCCACATTACTGCATGCAGTTATATTTATTATTATTATTATTATTAAGGAAGACATTCAAACTTTGAAAATGAAAAATAACACTTCAACCAAATTAATATTAAATGCACTACAAGAAAACCGTGAACAAAGATTAGACTATATGTATTCATTATGGTGTCTGTAGCCTGCTTTCATTCTGGTCATTTATTGCCTGGACTAAATCAGTCAGTAATAGCTGCATATAGGATTAAAGAAACATCTGAGAGAGATGAGATTGAACATATATGAAGTTAAAACCCACTGCATACAAATACACATTCAAGTTAATGATTGGACAGACTTATTACACGCTTGCGACTGCCACAGATACCGGATTTCCTTGATTTTCTGTCAAGCATTTGATTTATTGATTGCTGTCTGCATTTAAGGGAATTTCAACAAATATGACAATGGTTTGAAAATAATTTGCCTACCCAATCTTTTATGTAAAAATCGAATCAATCCAGAAACACTAAAAAGAGTTCTTGCATGAAAACTCTCAGCATTACATTCCCCTTAAGGTAACATGTAAACTATGTTACATGTAAATTATGGACAGAACATGCATCTCTAAATGAAGAGAAACAAAGAAACAAAAATAAAACCAGCAGCTGTTGATGTTATAAAGCTGAACTAACTTACAATAGTTAATTGTAATAATTATAATTGTACTTTCGCCAACCAATTTCCTACCCATTCCAATATCAAAAAAGGAGCAAAGAAAATCTTGTTTCTATTGGTTCTTTCAAAACTAGAGTTGGGTTTCGGCCTTCATTGGCTTCCAGCTCCGGAGTGTTCCAGTGTATTCTGGAAGAAAGAAAGAAAAAGAACTGAAGAAACAAGACCAAACAGGTCACATCCACAACACGTTAACATGCCACCATGGAATTGGGGATGCATCGCATGGAAAAATGAATAACTAAAATAAAAGCTTTGCTTCAACTCCTACATCTACCCAGCTACACAGTAGTGAAATCATCTCATTTGAAAAGATTGAACCACATGGAGCGATAAACTGAAGGCAATATATTATTACCTGAGTGTCGCACCACTGGACAAAGTTCTTCCTGGCCGTCTCCAGGCTGTCATCATCAGTCTTCTTACAATACACCTGTATCAACTGCTCCTGAAAGTGTTCTGGGATGAGCGTGGACACCTGCGGACCGGAGCAGGAACAAAGCATCCAATCAGAGGCATGCTGCTTGCCTCTGATTGGCTGCTTGGACTAGAAGCACTGCCAGGGACAGACATGTTGAGGTTCACTAGAGCATAGGAGTACCGAGACTAGAGCTAGATATATTGATACACATAACACCTTAACATTGATAATGTTAACAGTAAATAAGCTTTTCTAATCATAATGACCATGAGATGGAGTTCATACCTGGTTCATTGCGTCAGAGAAAACCAGATCCTCAATACTCCTCATTACTTACAATACTTACTCCTCAATACAACACTGTAATGCAGTGGCAACATTATTGTTTTTTTAATTAACAGCCATTATTTGTGTGCAAACACACTAGTTGTACTTTTCCTCCAATTGTTTCATTTTTGAACAACATTGACTACAGTTATGATGTGAGTCTTCTCTGAAATGCTGCCCGAATGATGCCCAGTGTTCAGCTTATCTCATGCATGCACTATAATACTAGTCTAAGATGGGGATGTTTATTATAAATGTCCATATTATCTTTCATGTAATTGTGTTCAATGGCAAAGTTCTTACCTGGCCCCTGGAGATCGGGAAGGCCTTCGTGTAGTCTCTCTTGCGGTAAAAACGTACATGATCAATGGGATTCTCCGCCTTCATGCCATAGTCCATATCAATAACCTAGGAGACACCAGGGGGAGACTTTTCACCTTTTACTGACAGATGCATGGTGCTAGAGAGGGATGAATATAATACATGTCATAGGTTGATCAAGAAAACAAATAAATAAAAGGTTTGTTTTTAATTTGAATGCAGAGACGTATAAATACATA
This sequence comes from Micromesistius poutassou, assembly GCF_964030765.1. Classification (NCBI taxonomy): domain Eukaryota; kingdom Metazoa; phylum Chordata; class Actinopteri; order Gadiformes; family Gadidae; genus Micromesistius; species Micromesistius poutassou. The sequence continues at coordinate 9,955,600 of NC_140285.1, read as the reverse complement.
GTTGTGGGTATTGTATGTATAATGTACAGTGAAATTTAGGTGGAAAAGCAATGGTCATTGTACTGAAAAAACATTTATTTTATAATATATATTCAGACTGCTTAATACAACACCAGCTAATTGGATTTCTGATATCTTTCATCTGCACGACGGGGCCACGTCCCAGAATGTAGACCATTCCCGGCTCATTTCATACCAATCGGGGTATTTCCTCCCTGATTGGTTCAGGGAAGCTATCTTGCCTGTCAATCACAGGTGTGTGAAAAGCAACACTTCTCAATCACAGAGAAAAGTAGGGAGGGAGAGAGGATGAGAGAGGATGTTTGTGGGTGACTCTCTAACTTTACAACTCTCAAATCAGTACTTTACACTAATACATTCCAACCATGTAACAAAATGTGTAATAACTAAAATATGTTTGCCTTTCACATTGTTGAAATGAAAATCAAAATCAACTGCATTCATTTTCGTACCTGATCCCCACCACAGAGCTATCATACCAACCACAAACCTCTAAAAGGGAACCTTTAAAATCAGCATAGATTTGATGCCAGTAAGGGCGGCTGCACACCAAGACGACCGATCGTCGCCAGAAAATGGAGTCGGGCTATCAATCTCACCGACTCGGTCAAAAAAGTGTGATATACACACCTAGAGAACTACGGACGACGCCATACGTTCTGCGCTTGCGCAAGATGTAATATCTCCAAAACAGCAGGCGGCGCTAATCTGTATTGTGGTCCAAAAAATAACGAAAACCGGAAATACCAGGACCTCTCTCTAGACCAGTTTGTCGGTCCACATGGTCAAAGAATTCAATATCAACAATCAAAACGATGCCAAACAATGCGGTGAGAGAGTGTGTCATCATTGTCGGGCTTTCACTGTTTTTATGTTTACCATCATTACTTCCGGGCTTCACTGATTCACTAGTCAAGGGCTAGCCCTCCACCAATCAGATTGGTGAAGACTGAACGACGACCTTATCGACGGCCGACCTCACCGTACACACCAGAGAGACTCATGTCAACGACCTCTCAAGACTCACCGATGCCCGATTTTCTACGCTGTGCAGCCGCCTTAAGAGACACTGAAAGACTTACATTGACAATGAGGTTGGCTGGCCTCAGTTTATTGCCCGGGGGATTGTCCTTTTCACCTGCCACCTGCTTACGTATTTCCTCCTGGGAAATACAAAAACCATGACAAAACTGTCATGGTTTTGTTCCTCTGTCACTTCTAGCACAGACACACACACACGCACCTCTGTAGCCTTTTTAGCCTCTTCATCTTTTTTATCTTTTGAATAGAACTGGCCCACACACTTGTAGAGGCGACGGCTGAGGATTTTCTTTAGGATCTCCCTGGCCTCATCCAGCTCCTTCGAGGTAGAAAAGAGGATCTGTTCGAAGACATTGTCTACAGGGGCATATACACACACATCAGAAGTGACTTACAGTACATCTTAGAATAAGGAGCAGATAGTCGTGAGGCATCTTGCTTAAGGAAGCCTGAGGGTAAGTTTAACCTTGGGGTAAGAAAGAATTAGTCTTTGACATTGCAAAAGGCAATACCCACATCACAGTGTGGTCTCAACACTCACCAGTCAGCTTGGTGTATGCCACCATGTCATCTATAGCTGTGGACATTGTGAACATTTTCGTTCCTTTCCCCTTGAATTGGAGGTGTTTGTCTGCCAATACAAATGCCTCAGTGATCCTGGTTAGAAAAATACAACCAAATTCAGTTTGGAATACAATTATCTTGTTATAGCACCTAGCACAGACACAGTACTCACATCGTCTCAACAATGTTTTTGACTTTGTGCTGGCAGGCTCTTCTGTGGAGACAGTTTCTTGTGTGGAAAAAGTCATACAGATTGCCCACTTCCTGTTGAAGGAATACCCATAGTTATGTTTAGTCAAATAAAGGACCAATTAGAAACCCGCTTGAATCAGAAAAAACGCCTGAGTTCATTTGACCTGTTCTCTGGTACAGATTTGCTTCTTCTTGTCCACCTCACACACCCTGGCGAACTTGATGAAGCGGTGGTGGTCAAAGTTATTCCGGATGCCCAGGTGGTGGCAGTCTCTGAGATGAGGAGAGGAAAGGATTAACACATTGACTTGATAGTGTAGGTTTACTTTTACAGGTTCTTGCTTTGTTTCTCCATTGATTGGTTCATCCAGAGAGAAAGATATCCCTGAGTATGGTTAGGTCACTAAGGAGATTTTAAAATAATGCATTACAAAGTGGTGCAGTGAATTCTGATACCATTATGACATTGTCATTATGAGCAGGAAGGTGTAGAGGAGTTTACAAACAGGTAAAGGGTAAAAAAGGTGAAAATATTGCGAGGACAGAGAAACCCTGATGGCTATGGTTGCATGGCCTTCTGGGAGAAAAATGTGAAAGATATTCGCTTTACATGCTCATTTGCAGTTTCTAGTTTCTTCACAGCCTTCATGCGGTAAAACATTTAACCATTGTAAATGTAGTAGGCCTGCTGTAGTGCAAACATTGGTTGGGAGTGTGATCTCTATATCCTAAATGTAGTATTTATTTGTATTATTGATTTGTTTGTTGGCCTACTATTTATTTCTGCCCTCTATCCCACAATAGTCATCTATTTAAAAATATGACTAATTACTCATATTAGGAGGAATATTAGTCTTAGGGCATCCAATCCAAAGCAATAATAAAAAATAACTCCCGCTCATACAAAGCCCACATTACCATTACAACAAGTAAGAAAAATCAGTGTCTACCCATGGATGACTTTACCCTCAGGCGACTAATGAGAACTAACATTATTTTTCAAAACTACACGATCTACATAATAAAATAAAAATAATGCAAATTTGGCTGAATGGTGAAGAGTTTGAATCTCTTTGAATCTCTGATCTCATTTAATCAAGGCGGCTTTCAGGCTGTTCATGCTGGACATTTGGGATTAAGCAATGAACCACCTAGCCACTACAATATCCTGCCCCCATCGGACCCGCACTTCAAATAGTTGATGGCTGCAGTGAAAGTCTTGAATAGTTCTGAAGAGCAGTGGCATGAACATTCCACACAAGACACAAACAAGGTCAGTGACCTGAGTAAGGACTGACCTCGCAAAGTAATCCCATTTGTCCACATCGATGCCGTTCCTTTTGTTGGACACGATGTCGTACAGGAAAGACTTTTCTTTTGGACGGCCTTTGTATGGCCACTGTAACGACAGCACAAGGAAACGGTCAACAGGCAAATAGAAATAGAACATAGCAATGTAGCAGCTCACTTCAAAAGAAACCCTATTTCTGAGTCCGATGAGTTTGAACTGAAAAAGGCCTGCTATGTGGTGTAGCTAGATGAAGTCTAATTAGGAGGTTCTGTGAGAACCATTCATTTTTCAGGCAATGGTGAGAGGAGGCTATGAACAGTAGGTTCCTGAAGCTCTATACAGCATTTATTTTGTAGTTACCCAAAATGTGATTGTTGTTAGCCTCACTTGTAAGTCACTTTGGATAACAAATTAACTAAATCAAAATGTACATACCGAGGCCACTCTATTGGGAAAGTCACTTTACCAACCCCTCTGTGAGAGAGTCATTGTAATAACTCCTCTGTTGGGAGAGTCATTGTAATAACTCCTCTGTTGGGAGAGTCATTGTAATAACTCCTCTGTTGGGAGAGTCATTGTAATAACTCCTCTGTTGGGAGAGTCATTGTAATAACTCCTCTGTTGGGAGAGTCATTGTAATAACTCCTCTGTTGGGAGAGTCATTGTAATAACTCCTCTGTTGGGAGAGTCATGGTACATTCTGCACAATCAGCACTGCTCTCACTGACAGACACACACACAAGCACACACACTCACTACCAATGCATATGCACAAGTGCACTGTTGTACATAGTCCGTTATTTGTATTATTTTTCTTATTGTATGTTGCACTACTGTCGTCTTTATTTCTTTATTTGCACTATCGTCTTTGCTCCTTGCTGCTGTAACACTGCAAATGTCCCCACTGTGGGACTAATAAAGGATTATCTTATCTCTTGTCCTCTTTTGGGAGAGCCATTGTACAAACTTCTGGATCCTCAGGGTCGGGCTTTGGTCCATCGATCAGCTCCTCGATGAAGACGAGGTCTTCATCGAGCACCATCCCGTACTCCTTTGACTCCATCAGCGGCTTAAGTTCGTTATCATCAATCAGATGTTTTAACATGGCTAGCGATGCCTTCTCGTGCTGCAATGACACACACACACACACACACACACACACACACACACACACACACACACACACACACACACACACACACACACACACACACACACACACACACACACAGGTTGCTCAGATGTCCCTGAGCAAGACACCTCACCCCTACCGCTTCCCACCTAGCGACCTACGACCTAGCTGCCGCCTTGCATGGCTGACACCGCCGTCAGTGTGTGGATGTGTGTAAAGCACTATGAATGCATTCCACACACACATTATCTTAACTTGTTCTCTTATTTTCATGTTAAATACTCTTAACACGATTGCACTTAACAGTGCAATCGCCAACCCTCAGGGCCGGATTATGGCCCCGTCCCAATACCTCCCCTAACCCTCGATTTTTGCCCTAACCCTAGATTTTGCGCGTTCTCGTGTAGGGGTAGGGTGTCCCATTACTGTAGGGAGCAAGGGGGAGTGCTATTTTGCCCTTATAATCAACCCTCAAAACGTAGTGAGGTCCGATGCAGGCTTAAAACAAAGTGGAAGATTTACTGTTGAGAGCACTCTAAAGCAAGTGGAAGTTTTAAGGGGGGAGAAATGGGACAGGGCCTAAGACAATGGTCTTTAAGGGCTGCAGCCCCGGGCCTCGCCACCAGGGGGCCTCATGTTGAGTGAGTCAACGGAACGAGCGCATAGCATAACGTTAGAACATTTAAGAGTGAGCGCAGAAATAATTTGCAAATATGTCCGGTCAAAGAAACCACGAGAGCGGGTCCCAAAAAAGAGAATTACAAGCACTAAAACATGAGAGAGTGTCAGAATTAATCAGATAACCCCCCCCACCCCTCTAGTGGCCTTCTCTGGGTAAATAGCCCCAGGCCTCAACATTTATTAATCCAGCCCTGCCAACCCTTAGCAGCTGAAACAGTGTGTGCTTGTTGGCCAACACATAACACATGTTCATCATATGTTAGCCTGTTGTAGTCATAGAATATGATGTGCGTATGCATAGTTTAGAGGTTTGGCAAGCAAAAAGGTTTGTTTGCAACTTAAGCACTTAGGACCTGAATATGTAAATGAATATAGAACAGCCTCTATAGAAAACATGTTTAATGAATTGCTGCAAAGACAGTTGGTGGACTTCAGAAGGGCCCAGGCAGTGGGATAAATATAGAATATATTCAAATTCTAATCCTTGTTGGGTTATATGCTTTGAAGAACAGACTGATTCTTGCTTAACACTGCTAATGAAGTGAAGGAAAAGGTACAGTTGCCTAGAGTGGATAGCCCCGCCCATTCTGCCGGCAATTTGAGTTTGCCCTGCAGTAGGGTCTGGAGAAGAGCAATACATTTCTGTCTAGTTTCGATACGTTTTTGCGGGAGCCAATCACCAAGCTGGCTTTTCCCCCTGGCGCGCTATTGGCTGGTTCAACACAATGACGACAGGGAAGCGACGGCAAACAGCCAATTGTGTACGGAGTCAATTTAACTCCGCCCGTTGATCACGCCTCTTGTGCTGAAGAAAATGACAGCATCTTCCCCAGACCAATGTGCAATCTACGATTGAGCTTGGTCTGGCAATAGCCAGGCTAACAGTTGCCCACTTTCAATAAGTTTCCCGAATGGAGAAAAATGTATCAAGGATGCAGTTCAGTGTTTTGGAGAAAATCCTTTCACGAGTGTTATGCTTAAATTATAGTTGTTAAAAGAGCTATAATTTGAGTATAATCTTTTAGAAATAGCATAGTCATCCACCAGATATAGGCATTTTAGATTTTAAACAATTCATGGCCCTTCCCTGATTGATTCCAGATTCTTCTGGCCTGTCAATCACATTTTCAGCCATGGCGTTATCATTTAAATGGTGGAAAAACGATGAAGGGAGCTGAGAGGGAAGCTGTGTTTTGACAGAGGGTTGTATATTTACCAAATCATGCTCTCTTCCACTCTTTCCTCCTCTCTTAACAAATCGAACCTATAACACCTTTCATTATCTTATTTCAAGCATTTTAAGTAGTACTTTCTAAACTAAGATGACATTTTGGATCCTGAGGCTGACGATAGAAGGTAGTAGTTCAGGAACGTTAGGCCAGACGTTTGGCCTGTTTTAGCGTGTTGCCAGATAAGGGTCTGTGAAATGTCTCAGAACAAACAGCGAGGGGAATTTTGGGGAAAGCAGTGGGAGAATCATCCTGTACCGTCCATTTGGATCCTGGACGTGCTTCAGGAATGAACATCCCATCAAACAAATGAGAGAAAGGTCCATGTCCTAGAGAGAGAGAAATGTGTTTAGAAATATGGAACCATTCATTATTTACCATCCCATCATTGATGACGGCAAACAGAACTTGTTTCATGCTCACACAGAAACTGGCCGATGTTGGATGTTTTGGGGTAAGGGTTGGGGTGCAGCTCTTGTTACTCACCCAGATCATGGCAGAGGCCAGCGATTTGCACACAGAGGATGTCTCTTTTATTGATCTTCAGTTCCTTCTGATTCTCTCTCAAAGTTTTCACAAGCTTTCCAGCCAGGTACCCAACTCTGCAAACAATCATAAACACAGATGGTTTAATTGCTAAATGTTGCCACAGAGAATCCGGTTAAATACAAACAAAAGTGACCAGTATAAGATAACCCAGTTAAATGCTGCAATATAAGGGTCTCCTCCGACACCAAGCTACAGGTAAAAGCTATTTTATTGTAATTGGCAAGATGTTTTCATGCAGATCAGCTGCTGAATACCAACATGTCAGATCTCTGTGGTGATGGCTGGTTTGACCTGTGTGCCTGCTTTGATACTGAATGCACCCAAGGTGTGCAGCCCGACCCAGCAACCAGATTCCAATCAATCTGACTCTGACTCAAACCAGCATTGAGCCACACAAGCTCCACTATAAACTTGGTTGGGAGCCTCAAACACTGGTTTTCTACAACGTTGGTTTGCGAAACAAGAATATTTTGACAACATACTTTTCCCAAATTTTTTTAAGTAAGAACAAACAAAAAGACTATTGCCATTCGCCCAGAGCCATCGCCACGAGCATTTGCAGCTCAGGTTGGAACATTTTGACCTCCTACTAGGAAAAATCGAGTAAAAGGCGCGTCATCTTGCAGTTACTTGTCGGAAACGCAGGTACAATGTCCAAAACCCCATTTCAAGCCTCATTGTCATTTAAAGTAATCAACATGGATTGTATGAATATGCTTTCAGACCCATCAGCATACCTCAACAGTAATTGGTTAACCTTAACCCATAAAATAAATTTCAATGTAGTTTTATGTAGTCATTTTATCTTTAATATTAACATATTTGCAAATACTTTAATGCTGCTCGTACACAATAAGGACAACACAAAGTTTAGCATAAGTATCCGTGTTTTTCCTAATCTGGGAACCAAACTAATCTGCAAGCTCATGTTTTATTTGCTCTGGCATATTGTGGGGCCCTATTCCTGGCTGGGGTCGGGCCAATATCAACAATTATTATAAGAAAAAAAAAAGGAAAAAAAAATCTAATTTGGGGCCAAGATGGTTGCCGCTGATGTGCCACACGTTTTGTTGCTCTTACAGGAAAGATAAGCCAATTTAGAACTAAATTTTCGAAAGTTCTTAACTAATTATTTAGCATGTTCTGCAAAAAAACCCTATCTAGCACAGCTTGGCCGCTGTCTGCCATATGTCTTTACGCTTGAGTTACGTTTTTGCTCTCGAGATTCTAATTGGGAATTTTGAGGATCAGGACTGGGTTGTGGGGAATGAAATGGGGAATTGCCAGTTTGCTGTGCTAACTTTGAAAAATGGTCAGGAGTGTGCCAGGCACAACTCATGATGTTCCACTTGTCACCAGCTGCTACGTGGACATGTGCGTGCCATCTGGTGGTAAAGACATTAGCGGAACGATTCAGGGTTTGACTATCAAAACGGTTTGAAAGATGTTACACTGGCCCGACCCTCGTACAAGGTGTCCACCTGACACACAAACACACACACACCCAATGGAATGCTCGAAGCGATTATGAGATGCTCCGGGGTAAACGTAGTAGGTCCCTCCGAGCTGCTTGATGTCCCTCAGTCTTTGGAACTGAGGTGTGTCTATGATTTTGACCAGAAGAGGGTGGATTGTAATGTGTCCATGGACGGGGTCATTAAACACCTGAAAGAGAAGAGGAGAAAAAAAACATAACTAAAAGCTGTCTGTACCGTTGTACCGTGGTTTAGAAACCAAAGAGGGTTGGAAAGCATAAATGCTGAATACAGGGTTTATAGTTTTGCATTATGATTCACAGGGGTGGAAATTATTTTGGCTCAACAAGAGTTGTTTCAGCTTAACAATTCAAACTTTGAGCTTAGCAACCATTTACTGAGCCTTAATATAAAGCTGTCTGTGGCAAAATGATGTAAACTTGTAACCTGACTTTGTTACTTTGTATATTACCTTAGAGCCGGGATCGTTATGGCTGAAAAAAAAAAGATTGTATGAAAGTGGATCGGAGAAAGAGAAACGTAGACAACACATTTGATCTGTCAATTACCATATTATGGGATGTTCCTTATGACTTATTTCCCTTCATTAACGGTAAATGTCGTGTAAATGATCTTGTGAGAGTCAAACACTTAAAACTTATTGTTATAGTAAAGCATTGTAGTTGATTTATTTTGGCTGAATAAGAGAGAACACAACACAGCCAGTGGTGCGCTTGAGCACTCCTACTTTTCAGACGGTGGTCTTTTAAAGATTGCATTTGGTCAGCATGCCAACCTGGGGTGTCTGTATACATCCAACAGGAAAGCCTATACCTTCAAGATAACTGACTTAGCATACTGTGACTAAGACAATGGCTCATAGGATGCTGACCAAGAAAACATTTGGACCTTATTTACAATTTACGTCATTTGCAAGTTTAGAAAAGCACAGCTCACAAAAACTAAAACTTCTACCACAGTTAACTGGACATTTTGTGAACAACTAGCCATTTCGTTGTTAATCGCAGTTTAACTGTTTTGAGTAATCTAGGTTTGGAAGTTTAAATCTAAATGATCAAAAATAAATCATCGTCTGTCGAGATAAACATAAACACGGTGCATTAGATACATTTTATCGATCCGCTCACTGATTACTGTGGGCAAGTGACCCACCGTTCGCTCAAACAAGAATGTTACGACTAGAAAGTGCGACAACGACTAGTCACCTTGTAGTGAGCATCCTATATTCTTGTGAATATCAGACTCACCTGGCAATCTTATGCATTTTCTTTAGTTAGATATTGTATCCCAACTCCAGTAAATAATTGTTTGTCAAACTAAATTAAACAATTAAACAAACACAGTGTTGCATAATAAGCATTAAAATGAGGAGGCATCTTGTGAAGTTGTTCAGTAGGCCTATAAGTTTGTAGTCGACCACTACCAGCCATTTCGGCCTCCACAAAAGAGACAATTTCCTCCAAGTCCGTGTCATTCTTTCTTCTGAACAGACAAAGTTACTTGCATATTCTTTTCAAAGTCCTGATAGGCTACTTATGATAACGCGGTGCTGATGGGCCAAAAGATTAAAGGCTATTTCCTTATTTGTGAAACCTATAGCCTACTAAAGTACAACTTCACAAGATGCTCCGTACGTTCCTCATTTTAATGCAGGGGAAAATACTCTTCTGATATGTACGCTAAAACAACACACAGCCTAGAACTTCAACTACCACTTTATAGGCCTACTAATTTTATCACGACTTTTATTCTCATAATATTTCGACTTTTATTTTCGTAAAATAACAACCTTTATTCTCAAAATATTACGCCTTTTATTCAAAAAAAATTCGACTTTTATTCTCGTAAAAACTTTTTTTTTTCCTCAACGTGGCCCTAGCATACTCTGTCGTAGCTGTGGCTCAGTTAACCCAACAAAAAAAACACATAGGCTAATATTATTTTGTAAATATGTTCCATGTTTAAAATAAAAGTTTAAACAAAATGATGATTAAATGATCAAATAAATCCCTGAGGGAGATGTGATTGAACAGATGGGTTAAACCCAAGCGCATATAAATACACATTCAAGATTAGGCCTACGGAAGGGAGCATGATTTTCCCTGTCTTACAAATACAAACTGCTGTCACAAACAAACAATAATTTCTAATTACGCACCTATTTGCCATGCTTGTTCCTCGGATGGTTCGGGGAATATAGACTGCAATTTCCACTCAACCAAGATCACGGGGGCTGTCTGGCATGGAGGAAGAAGATATATGAGTTTAGACAACGGGCCAATTAGATTGCGAAACTGTATGTGTCTATGATGCCCATCCCAAGCCATACACCATGCCAACGTCACGACATGGCCACAGGCTGATAACAACCAAGCAGAAGGCGCCCCAGCCCCCCATGTACTGATACGAGTCATGAATATTTCTGCGACATAGGCCTACACATAATCTAACACACATTCGCATAACCATTGTCATTGCACAGTCATTGGCTACGCCTACGCAACAACGTAGGGCCTACTGTAGTTGACAACCTGCTGCAAAGTTGTGACATTTTATGTCTACAAGAAACTTTTTTTAAAATCTAAACAGGAGTTAGGAAAATTGCACTCTTTTAATGACAATTTCCATGGGGCTGGTGAGTAGGCCTACAGTAGGCCTACTGACCTTTCTATGGGAGTAGTGAAAGGAAAGATAGGGGGTGTGGCCATTCTTTTCACACAAAAAACTGGACACTATGATAAATGTCATTAGGCTTGAAGCTTACTGGTTTATTGCTGTACAGCTAAAAATGAATAACAAAGAGTTTACCATCCTCAGTGTGTACACATGAGTCACAACAAAATGAAGACGAATACCTGAATACACTTGCCTTTATAAATTATTTTATTTCTGACAATCAGTCCACAAGTATCTATGTAGTGGGTGACTTGAATGCTGACCTGTCAGACAAAGGTTCCTTGTTTGCGAAGCATATGCTACAGGATAAAAATCTTGTACTATCCAACCAAAAGCTCCTACCTGCAGAAAGCTACTCTTACATAAGTGAGGCCTGGCATTCTACATCATGGCTTGACCACTGCATTAGCACTGCTGATGCTATTTTAAGATCAATGGAGATTGTATATGAGGCATCCATGTTCGACCATATCCCTTTTGTTATACTACTTGATTGTGATAGTCTCCCGGAAATGTCGCAAGAAGTTAATAGTGACTGTAAGGCTAAACTGGATTGGATATAAGCCAGGGGTGTCGAAACTACGGCCCGCCCCATTGTTTATAACATTAAAAAATATATATATATATTAAAAAACATTTTTCTTGCTTTTTTATGCTTTATGATAGAGTGAGATAGACAGGAAGGTATGGAAGAGATAGGGGAGGGCAGGTCAGTTTAAAAAAAATGTGTGTGGCCCTTGAGTCAAAAAGTTTGCCCACCCCTGGTCTAAGCTCACAAATGAAGATGTGTTGTTATACACAATTGCGTTAAAAGTGATCTCTACAAAGTGGGCAACATTGCCAACAGTGACACAGTGGGAATCACAGTTAGGGAGGTGTATTAAGCAATTACAAGCTGAGCAAGTGGCTTAGATCAAATCAGTGCAGAGCACCTCAAATTTGCATGCCTGACAGTTAGAGCTCTTCTTGCAATCTGTTTTACTGGCTTTATGGCTCGTGGTCTATTGCCGGACTCCATGTTGTCCGTTACCTTGGTGCCTGTCATCAAGGACAAAGCGTGAAAGGTAGGGTTTAATTGGTTTTATTGATGCATCGAAGGCTCTTGACAGAGTCAATCAAAATAAGTTATGTGTTTTTAAAGCTGAGTCAAAGAGGTGTGCCCAACAGCATAACTAGAATCCTGGCATATTGGTATGCTAACCAGAGCATGCAGGTCAAATGGGGCAATGCAGTCTCCACACCATTTGGCATTGGTAATGGTATATATGATGCATTACTAATGCCACTTCCAGCAAATATGATGTCAAATACAATGGTAAAACATAAAGGAGATAAGGATGTAATCTTTCCATATTTTTAGCTGTCAGGGCAAGCCTTAACTGTAAGCTATAAAACTAAATATCTGAGACACATCATCACAGATCAAATGTGTGATGATGGGCATAGGCAGCGCCACATGTTATATGCACAAGCTAACATGTTGGTTAGGAAATTCCAATGGTGCTCAGATAATGTGGAGATAAGCTTATGTAACCCAGTAGAAAATTGGGCCCTGTTATATTATTTAATTTCTCATTATTTCCTTATTTCTCATAAAGTTTGCCATTTCTGTACTTTGTCTGTAATATCCCCTTAATGCTCATATTGTTTACCTGTTGGGTCATTAAGCTGTCAATCAGTGATTTTGCTCATACTGGAGTCTTGTTTCATGATTTAAAGGGCTTTTAGATATATCACATCACATATTGTGTGATATTTACCTTTCAGACATCAACCCATAACCCATTTTGTATGATTAAGGAAGCCCTATTAAGACATATCACATTCTGTATTTGATCTGGGGCCCCATTGAGGGTCATCCACCCCTGTATTAATAGTTATTTACCCCAAACCAGTGTCTTTTTAACCTCAGAGGGTACTGAAATCGCAAATCTATTTTAAACTCATATTTGAAGTGAAAGACTAAGTGTGGTTTACTGAACTTGAATTTTGTGTCTGAACATCCTGTATGATGATCTGCCCAATTGAATAGAAATAGACCAACAAAACTCATCTCCACTGGTAAATAAACATAATTCGCAACAATTAAGATAAACATGTAGATATGAGCTTATAACCGACCACAGATGGTCCACACATGTTATAATGCTTAAATAAATGTTGATGTAGAATTGAACTTTCCAAATAGGAGACCGGATTGGTGCACTGGGGAAATTAATGCGGTCATGCTGCCCTCTGGTGGTTACAAAGGAAACATTTTGACATTGAGGTCAAAGCTGTTTATTTTTCTTTTGCCCTATTATGGTCACCATGTTTGACCAAGCCCTCCCTTCGATCTTTTATAAATCTATATATTTTTCACATTTAACTTTTGTTTTTACAGATGTAGCAAAACCGCAAGCAATCTTCTGAACACTATCTTAGCCCTTAATACAAGCTTACAATAATACTGTATTTTGAAAAGAACAGTAACAATAATGTATAAAGAGTATATATGCATCTTTAATCCACACACTAAAAAGTATGAAATGCTGTGGTTGTTGTGGCTCAGTTATCCCAACAAAACATTATTTTGGAAGTATGTTCCATGTTTACAATAAAAGTTTCAACAAAAGGAATATTGAATGATAAAATAAATCCCTGAGGGAGATGTGATTGAACAGATATAAGGTTAAAACCCAGCGCTTATAAATACACATTCAAGAGTACGGGAGGGAGCATGATTAAATGACCAATGGATTAACTTTCACCATGCCAAAATAAAAAGAGCAGAAAACTGAAGGTTTCTGCAAACCTGATTTCAGTTTAACTTAAAAGTCAAACCAGGAGTATTTAGAGTCCCAGCTAGTAAACTTTCACCAATAGATTACCCTTAAGGTAACATGTAATCTATGGATAGCATGTACATATCCAAACAAAAACAAACAAAAAAAGAAGCAAGTGATGTTTTAAAACTGAATGTGTCACAAATCAGATAAACCTTAGAGCGTATAACCCTGAGCACTGACCAACAACAGCCACCTACCTTGATTCAATTTGTATTCATTCCTTAATATTTTTTAAATGGAGAATCCAAAAATGCTTTCAGGTCAAAAAGGGCAAGCCATTTTCTGGTAAACAATGTGGATTGTACCCAAATGACCAAAAAATGCTCTCATGCCATCCCATTTTCATCTAATAACAATGTAAGAACAAGAAGAAAAGGTTTCTTTTGGTTCAAAATGTTAGTTGGGTTTTGGCCCTCTTTGGCGGCCTCTGGTCTTCTGCCCCGCTGTCGTTAGACCAGCTTTTCTTCAGAGGGGTCAGCTCCGGAGCGCTCACATCTCCATCCTAAAAGAAAGGAAGGGGAAGAACTTTAGAGATGAGACCCAACAGGTCACACCCACAACACGTTAACATGCCACCTGGACCACAGGATCACATGGAAAAATTTATAACGAAAAATAAAAGCTTTGCTTCAACTTCTACATCTACCCAGCTACACAGTAGTAAAACACACTAATTTGAAAATATTGAACTAATGGAGAGATGAACTGAAGGAAAACCAAACCTACCTGAGGTTTTGTGAAGTTTTTGTCCATGCACCACTGGACAAAGTGCTTCCTGGCCGCCCCCAGGCTCTTCTCATCAGTCTTCTTACAGTACACCTGTATCAACTGCTCCGCAAAGTGCTCTGGGAGGAGCTTGGACACCTGTGGACAGGAGTCGGAACAAAGCATCCAATCAGAGGCATGCTGCTTGCCTCTGATTGGCTACTTGGACTAGAAGCACTGCCAGGACAGACATATTCAGGTTCAGTAGAGGGTAGGACCACTGAGACTAGAGCTAGATATATTGATACACATAACACCTTACGATTGATAATATTTACAGTAAATAAGCTTTTCTAATCATAATGACCATGAGTTTGAGGCTTCCTGGTTAATTTCATCAGTGTCAACCAGATCCTTCCATAACTTTACTGTAATGCTAGTCTGATATGGGGAAGCATTGAAGATTCATCACATAAACCAAAATAAATAAATAAAAATTCTCTCATACAAATATATTTATACTGAACAAAAATTGCTTTAAAAAATAATTGTGTTCAATGGCAAAGTTCTGACCTGGTTCTTGCGGATCTGAATAGCCTTGTAGGGGTCACTCTTGCAGTAAAAGCGTACATTATTGATGGGATTCTTCTCCTTCATGCCATAGTCCATGGAAATAATCTAGAAGACACCAGTCACCTTTTACTGACACATGAATGGCAATAGGTAGGGATGACTATAATACATTATTTAATTTACATACATACATACATACATACATAAATGATCAAAGATAGATGGGGGTGAGAATGGGGTGTTTTTTTTTTTACAATTTAATGCAGAGGTGTATTTCTCACAATCACAGTTGTGTGTATGTATAAGGTGCAGTGTAATGAAGGGGGCATAGCTATAGGTGCAAAAGAGAAACCTATGAAAAAAAAATCCTGCCTAATCCAACACACGTCTTAGTTGATTTCTGTTCTCTTACATCTACAAGCATTGATCAAATTCCATTTGTCTTAACTACGCCATATGTGAAAGAAACACTACGAAATAGGACATGCTCCGACTGGTCAATGAACTGAACAGACGTTACAATTAAGATTAAAAAGTGCTGTAGGTCAGACGATTTTTGAACAATCAGGGCATCTCTTTCCTGAATTTTTGGGGAATCCAGCTTTCCATTTAACACTTCTAAATGCTGGGGAGAAACAAGAAACTGGTCGAGTCTGATTGGACTCTGGGGAATTGGTGAGGCGGCACACCTGTGACAGGTTAAACCAGCCATCTCCACAAACACTTGGGAGTCCCCTAGATGGCAACAACACCAGGCCATGTATCATTGTCAAACCTTTACAATAAAACAGATTTCTAATACCACCACCCTGTGTCCTTTGTCTGGAGGAGCCCAAAAGAAAAGTCACCTAGGTGGCGTGGAGCAACATACATTGCTACAGAACCGTTTAAATCCGTATAGATTGTTATAAAAATAACACTTTTTTTTTTACCAATTTAACTTTAGAAAAAGATCAGCTGATAGAAACTCGATTCTGCAGCAGTGGTCTTCGCCTGCTACGTTTACAGGCAGTGAAAGATGTGCATTCTACATTTTTTCCCTACCAAATATTCGGATATCGAAAGCTTGAAATGATGTATTCATTCCAGCCAGTAGTATGTGCATACGTTCCCACAGGAAACAGGAGTATATGGAGCCTTGAAGAGCCACTGGAGGGAGGGACTCACGTGGACAACAAGGTCCTTTGGCCTCAGGTTGATGTCGGTCAGCTTGCCGTTCTGCGGCGTGGCATTGGCCACCTCGCCTGCCCAATTCAGACGCATCTCCTTCAGGGAAGACAAGGCAACGAGCACACAGACTGTCACGGTTCTGTTCCTCGGTCACTTCTAGTGCGCGCGCACACACATACACACACACACCTCTGTGACTACGACGGGGCTTTCAGCCTGGGTCTGGCCCACACACTTGTAGAGGCGACGGCAGATGATGTTGCGTAGGATCTCCCTGGCCTTGTGCAGCTCCGGCAGGGAGGAGTAGAGGATCCTTTCAAAGACGTGGTCTACAGGAGGGCCACACAAACACAGACAGAAAGACAGACAGAGACACACACACACACACACACACACACACACACACACACACACACACACACACACACACACACACACACACACACACACACACACACACACACACACACACACACACACACACACACACACGTTAGGCCTGGGCGATATGGCTGAAAGACATATCACGATATAACTTGATCCTATTGATCGATATCGATAACTATTGATGATTTTAATGACCTAAAAAGACTAGGAATTACCATGCTGGATTTAAAAACTTCTGTTTAACACTTAATGTGACCTTCATTAATAAATACTCCAATGTCGATACAAAAATGAAAAACACTCAAAAATTGTAAATAAGTTCCCGGACTCGTAGCGCTCATACACATCGACGGTACTGTAAAAGTATCAAAGTTGGCAAACATGCCTGGGGAATTCCAGCTGAAACAGGTGATGGTTTCACTGGCTCTTCAATGAGATGTTGGGTCAGGAAGATAATTATTCTTGGGTATTGCAAAAATAACATAAGTTTTATGCAACACTAAGAAGCCAACAACCGCACAGTGTGGTCTCAACACTCACCAGTCAGCTTGGTGTATGCCACCATGTCATCTATAGCTGTGGACATTGTGAACATCTTCCCATCCGACCCCTCGAATTGGAGGTGTTTGTCTGCCAATAAAAATGCCTCTGTGATCCTAGTTGGAAAACACAACCAAACTCAGTTGGAAATGCAAAGACAAAGATTCATCATGGAAATACCGGACTAGATGATTATACTGGTAGTATTATAGTACCTAGCAAAGACGCAGTACTTACATGGTCTCAACAATGTTGGCTACTTTATGCTGGTAGGCTCTTCTGTGGAGACAGTTTCTCGTGTGGAACATGTCATACAGATTGCCCACTTCCTGTTGAAGGAATACCCAGAGTTATGTTTAGTCAAGTAAAGTACCAATTAGAGAGCCGCTTGAATCAGATTAAAAACAGAAGTCTGAGATAATTTGACCTTGTCTCTGGTACAGATGTGCTTCTCCCCCTCCACATCACACACCCTGGCGAACTTGAGGAAGCGGTGGTAGTCAAAGTTATTCTTGATGCCCAGGTGATAGCAGTCTCTGAGATGAGGAATGGAAAAGATAAATATATAATAATAATAATGCATGTTTACTAGTTAGTCACTTAGGGGACTTTTAATTAATTAATTTATTACAAAGCGACTTGTGGTGAATTCCGATAGCAGTCATTATAGAGCATCAAGGAGTAGGCTTTTGGTTAAAGTTGTGGACATTGAGGATTGAGCCATGTACCACGTAGCCACCACAATATCCTGCCCCCTTTAGACTGTCACTTCTAATAATTTCAGTTATGGCGGCAGTGAATGAATCTTTCATAGAGCAGTGGCATGAACTGACGCAACGGTTAGCAGAACAGACAAACAAGGTTAGTGACCTGAGTAAGGACTGACCTCGCAAAATAATCCCATTTGTCCACATCGATGCCGTTCCTTTTGTTGGCCACGATCTCGTACAGGAAAGACTTCTCCTCTGGACGGCCTTTGTATGGCCACTGCAGCGACAGCACAAGGAAACGGTCAACAGACAAATATAAATAGAACATAACATAACATATCACACTTCACAGGAAACCCTATTTCAGCATACGATGAGGTTCAACCGAAAAAGGCCTGCTTTGTGGTGTAGCTAGGCCTGGGCGATATGGCTGAAAGACATATCACGATATAACTTGATCATAATGATTGATATCGATAGCTGTTGATAAATTGAATGACCTAAAAAGACTAGGAATTACCATGCTGGATTTAAACACTTCTGTTTAACACTTAATATAACCTTCCACTGTTCTTCATTGATAAATATTTGCACAAAAAACAAAAAAATTGCACAAATTATGTGACTGTTCTTGTATCAGTTGTTAAGCAGCCCCCCCCCCCCCCCGGTCTGACGGAAAACCCCAACACCTTAAAGGGGAAATGAAGCAATGAGAACTGTGACCATTTTTTGGTTGCTTTTTCATTTTTGTAAATACATGGATTTTCATTAAACCTGAAATTCAAGTAGTTTCACTGAAAAATGACATGTTGATAACGACTTTCGTCACTAGGGCGCGGCCATGTTTTAAAAATGCAGGAGCTACGTCATCAGAATGGTTAGCGTTTGTTTGTGCTTGCTCGCTAACTGTCAAATAAACATGGAAGATTCGAAAAAGAACAGGGGGGTCATTTTGTATTGCCCCTGGCTGTTCAAACGAATATTATCGGGTAAAAGAGAGCGGTAAATTAGTTAATTTTCATGTTATTCCAGTCAACAAGCCTAAACTGCTCCGAAGATGGTTAGCAGCATTGAAACGCCTCATGGGACCAGGGCAGAGAGTATGTAGCGACCACTTTATAGAGTCTGATTACGTCGAAGAGGGAGCTTTTGCTGAAGATGGGAGATTTGTTCGCCGTCCCACCAATCGCCAGAAGCCAGATGCTGTGCCAACAATTTTTAATTTTAGTGGCTATAGTGCTGGAGACACAGACCTGTCAAATCGGACCCGGGCACTGCTCTTATGCGCAGAGAAAGAGCGTAGAAACACGCTTGCCAGGCAGAGGAACGAGAGGTATACTACTACTATATGAGAAATGGTCAATTTGTGATTGTCCTGCCAAGTGGGTATGCATCAAGTCAACATTTCGAGATTATGCTACGTGTCACGATTATCCAAATCCCCCAAACCCCCCCGTCAGCAATCCCGATCGCCCCCCGTCAACAATCCCGATTGCTCCCCCGGTCAACAATCCCGATCGCGCCCCCCGGTCAACAATCCCGACCTGCTATAAGGTATGCATTACAAGATTCTACAGAATCTCACTCCGGCCAAAACCCAAAAGTGGCAGCCCTGGAAACGTCTGTTACCGAAGTGTATTGCAATCTCCATAATACTCGTTTTTGCATTGGCTTTGCAAAACAGAGAAATGAGTACACTCACTGTTTGAAGATGGTCTTGTTTGCAGACTAGCTCGCTCCATGCTCTTGATAATTTCTAATCCATCGCCAAAATAATCCATTGTTTACGGAAATAATCCATTTGCAAACACCGTCGGTTGCACTATTTTCGCATATTCATGTGCACACCCAAATGGCACGACAATTATCATGAAATGAACAAACTGTAAGGCAGTGTGGTAGCCCAGCTGCTGGTGTACTTTTCATAGCTGACCACTATGTAAACAACACAGAACGTTGTACCAACCATTCTCGTGACGTCATCACGTTCTGAAAACAAAGATGGCGGCGCACAGGCGGAAAACATTATAATTAATGCAACTTGTTTGTGCTTTATTCTGAATAACGGGTCATATTTCTGACTTTATTTGTATTTATGGTAAATTTAAATATTTAACTAGTGCTATAGACATCTGTTTTATTTGACTGCTTCATTTCCACTTTAACTAACGCATTTTCTGCGGGAAACCCTGCATGCCCCTGTGTTGGGTGGATCAATGTACATACCCCTCTGCTGGGACAGTCAATGGAGACCTGGGGTCCACCCATCTGCTCCTTGATGAAGACGAGGTCCTCCGGCAGCACCAGCCCGTACTCCTCCATCACCGGCTCAAGGTCATTATCATTAACCAGATAGTCAAACATGGCTAGTGACGCAGTCTCGTGCTGCAATGACACACACAAGCAGACATACACACACACGATTCAACAAACTTCCCCCATAACTCGAACACTGCACAAAGAACAAGCTTTTCATGAGCTTGTATAAACTTGATTGGTTTGATTTGAACTAGTTTGTTGAAGGGGTTTTCAGTTAACAGCTGATATATCGCTGATATATCTTATTCAATGAATGCTAACAGGGCTGCGGTCATGAGCCAAATAATGACCTTTCAACATTGCAATCGCCAACCCTTATCGGCTGAAACATTACTGCCTGCCAAAAGATAAACCTTAATGTGGTGTGCTTGTTGGTACAGATACGCAGATACCAATACCACACTCCGTATTGGTCCCAAACTGTGCTCATGGTCACGTTCTCTTAAAATGACTCCGATACAACCTCACTCGATACCATTTTACGGCAACGTGGCAGTAACCTCTCGTGAGATGAGCAGGTAGGCAGAGGAAGAGCGTTTAACCTGAGTGCGAATGCAAACGCGTATGTTGGAGATCGTACAATTTCCAGAAACAATCAAGACACATGTGTATACGTGATTATATGATGCGTTAAATCGGTGTTGGGTGTATATTATCTATACAGTCTATGGTATTCTCAATTCTACTTTATGAGTGACTGTGTCTGCCTCACTCATTCCCATGAATAGTATTCCCACTGATTCATTCACTTTGTTAAAATGAGTCAGAGCACTAGAGTTTAGTTTTGTTTCCATATGCCTTGGCGTCTTTTCTTAAAGGAAAACAACGTATTACCGTCAGCTCAACAAAATAACAATAACTAGCATATAAAGTATTGCATATATGGTGCAAACCCTTCTATATTGGGCACAAAGTGATTATCATAAACGTCCAATTCATATAGGGAACACACAACCCATGTCAGCAAAAGCATCATGGTGTACATTTAATTATAGTCAGAAGTTGAAAAACATCTGATCAAAAAATTTAACATGTTTTCGTTTTAGATGTCAATGTTAGAGCTGCAATGGTATTATGAAGTACTCATATCTGTACTTTGTATCAGCAAGTATCCAAATGTAAGTGCTTGTACTTGGTTCGAAAAAATGTTTTTGGTCAATCCCAACTTGTTCACAGTAGGTCTGCATAAGCCTATTGTAATCACAGCATATTATATTATTTAAAAAAAAATGGCTTGCAACCCAACAACATGTAAATATAGAACAACAAAACTTGTGGCCAAGGCCGTTGGTGGAGTTCAGATTACGACCAGGCAGTGGGATGAATATAGAAACTATTCCCTCTCTGGGAGGGAGCAGAGAGGGACAGTGTGTTTTTCTGTTTTTCTGGATTCTCAAAGCTCTCAAAACTTACCAACAACACCTTTCATTTATCATATCTCAAGCACAAACATTTTCTTTTCTAAATTTAGATTACATTTACTTTTGCTTTCTGAAAGCTTCAGTGTTTTGTGGTGGAATCCTGAGGCTGTAGATAGAAGGCAGCAGTTTAGGAATGTTTGGCCAGACGTCTGACCTGCTTTAGTGTGTTACCAGATAAGGGTCTGTGAAATGTCTTGGAACAAACAGCGAGAGGAATAAACAAACTGCAATGCCTGATCTTGAAACAGGGGTTTGGGTTGTGGGGAAAGCAGTGGGAGAATCCTTCAGTACCTTCCATTTGGATCCTGGACGTGCTTTAGGAATGAACATCCCATCAAACATATGAGAGAAAGGTCCGTGTCCTAGAGAGGGAGAAATGTGTTTAGAAATATGGAACCATTCATTATTTACCATCCCATCGTTGCTCATGGCAATAATAATTGGTTTCATTCTCACAAAGAAACTGGCAGTTGGTGGATGTTTTGGGGTTTGAGGTGTGGCTCTTACTCACCTAGATCATGACAGAGGCCAGCGATTTGCACACAGAGGATGTCTCTGGTATTTATCTGCAGTTCAGGCTGCCTCTTGTTCAGAGATTTCACAAGTCTTCCAGCCAGGTGCCCAACTCTGATAACAAACATAAGTGGTCAGCACAATAACTCAGTTAAATGCTGCTGTGAACTTGCAAGCATATATTTAATTCATTTTTGGGAATTTACGGCCTAATATCTGGCGAACATATGTGGGAACACACAGACACACCCATACACACACACACACACACACACACACACACACACACACACACACACACACACACACACACACACACACACACACACACACACACACACACACACACACACACCAATGGAATGCTCGAAGCGATTATGAGATGCTCCGGGGAAAACGAGGTAGGCCCCTCCGAGCTGCTTGAGATTCCTCAGTCTTTGGAACTGAGGTGTGTCTATGATTTTGACCAGAAGAGGGTGGATTTCAACGTGTCCATGGATGGGGTCATTAAACACCTGAAAGAGAAGAGGAATGAAAAAAAACATTACTTGAAGCAACAGAATCAGCCAATAGCCCGTCTCTGGATCCGGCGTTTATGTGCTGATAGGTTGTATCAGCATAATGCGAGATGTTGTACATCACAGATATACCGCAGGCACAACACCAGTACATTCAATACTGCAGAGATAACGGGCCTAAAAGCTGTCTGGTCTCTACCCTTGTTTTGAAACAAAGTGGGATGGAAAGCAAATATGCTGAATACAGCAGGTTTACAGTTTTGCATTATGTTTCACAGGTGTGGACATTCCTTTCTCTCATAAAGAGTTTGGAGTTTCAGCAAACCGTAGCAAAACAAACCTTTAGCTTAACAACCATTTATTGAGTCTCTGATGCTTTCCCTGCCAGAATTGAATTACCTTGGAGGGCATTATTGCAACGAGCTTCTTAATGCTGTGCAGAATCTCTAGGCGGACACCTATAGGGCTGGAGAAATGCAAAAATAAGAGTAAGAAACGTGTATGAGGAGGATAAACTTTGAGTAGTCATTTCATTAGGCAGTTACATTATTCAGCGACAGTTGTGCTCGTCAGACTTACCTAATATTCATTTTCTGCAAAAGTTCTTCAGTAAGTTCTCGCAACCCAACACCAGTAATCCCGTGTTCTTTAAAAAAGAAAAAGATATATAATAGATGTTTATCTATCAAATGGCCACCATGTAAATGCTATAGATTGTGTTTAGCAGTAGTGGTCAAGGGAGCTAGCGTTAATGCTAAAACTGGACAATGTATACACAAATAGTTAGAGGTTTGGATGGCTGTTCAACAGACAGCCCCTCATCTGCCCCTAAAATGGAAAAACACAATGTACCTCTAAAAGTGTCCGTCCATTCTTGGAGCCCCTGGCCTCGAAGGTATTGACATGTGTCCTCAACATCCCATAGCATAAAGTCCGAGTACTGCTGGGGGACAGCAGACAGCCGTTTCTGTGGCGTTTTAAAAACGCCAGGGGACAAATCCTCTTCTATTGGGCGCACTGGACAGTCCATGTTGAACAAACAGTCGCGACGGGTTTCTGAGAGACTATTACGTTACTCAGATAGTGTCTGTTCAGCTGATCAGACTTGGCGCCCAACATGGATAGGACTGCCGGCATAGAAAATGCCGGCGGTTGCTGTCTCTGATTGGCTATCTGGCCAATGGGCGGGACAAAGTGCGCTGAGGAAAAAACGTGACGTAATTGCTGCGCTGCGTTCAACATTATCTGCAAAAATCAGTTGCTTGAGATTTATACCTTTTTTATCACCGTCTATTTGGTAAACCCTACCCTGGAAATCCAGAGTTCTCGCGAGAGCACAATTTGAATTTGCTCAGCGAGTCACTCTGGGAACGAGCAATATACTCACTCTACGATTGCCCAAACCCAGAACATTTACCAATCACATCGGTGTATCTGATATAGGCGGGCCAAAAGCGTTGCTGTTTTACCGATCGTATACGGCAAGTATTGGTTAGCTCCGCTGGTCTGGATACGTCACCCCTTGTATTCTTCTGATTGGTCGTAGTGTAATCCAATTGCGTGCAGTGATATTTTCAAACGCATGCTTGGTTCAGCCCCTCGAGTTCGGCCATCATTACTCGTTGCCAGACCCTACAGCTTCCTAGATGTGAGTCTGGATTTCCAGGCTAGGTAAACCCTACATGAGTCTCACAAATCAGACTAAATAATCATTTATAAAGTCTGATGGCAGATGCGCTCAAACCCGGGTGAAGGGGGATTTTCACTTTATTTTGCGTTATATTTGTTTGGACCAATGATGTTGCTAGAGGCCGATATTTTTTCGGAAACAAACTGGGCCACAGGGCTCTCAAGTCTCACGCATTCGGCGTGAGACACACGCAATTGAACCCATTCACACGCTCACACGCCACACTTCGTATTTCTCACGCAGAGAAATTACCAGGATAGCGCCCACCAATTTGCGCCGCTATAGTGGAACAGGGAGGAATCAAATGGGTTTCCTGTACGTAGGGTAACCAGACGTCCTCTTTTGCCCGGACATGCCCTCTTTTTGAGACACTTTTAAAAAAATGTGCGGCGGAATTTCCAAATTGTCCGGGATTTTATTAAAGCCTCATACATGTTCACATTGAACAACACTCTGGGTCGTTCACAAACTAGTTAGGCTACGCCCTCCCCTACTCAGAGTGGTTAAGTAGAGCCTTCAGATTGGACGGTTTGACTTACTTAGTTACCGTCATGTTTTGTATATATATATTTTTTTACCATTATTGTTTTATAGGGACAAACATTAACACATTTCTCCTACAGGGGATTGATAAAGTTGTATCTATTGAACAGAAAGAAACACTTGGTCATACTTTACACACTTTACCACAGCATTGGCCTACTGAATGCCACAGATATATTTTAAGCATTGGACTGAATGCCACATAAATATATAATTATGTTTTTGCACGTTTGCAACGTTTAAAAGTTCAGGGAAAACCCTGAACCCTTTGACAGCAGCCCTGCGGCTGCTGTCAAAATCTCACTCTGAACTCAGTTCAAAACTTGAGAGCCCTGGGGCCAGCAGTAGTCAACTGTAAACGTGAATGTACAGGTTGAAAACACCCTGTCGATTAGACACTGTAGAAAATGCACTTGTTAAAATGCTCTTCTGAAAGCTTAATCCACTTGCACAAATTACTTTTCTTCTAGAATATCTCCATAACGAAACCGGAAACAAAGGCTTCTTATTTTTCAGTTTCTTCCCCCAGGAGATTCAAGTAGGGTCTGGCTGCAGCCTGTAGTAGTGATGTGTCGTTTGCGACCAAATCAGTTTGAAGGAACGACTCTTTAACAAGAACGACTGGATTCCGACTGGATTCCACGTTTCAGTTCTATCTCGTTCGTTCTCCCAGACTCGCCTCCCACTCGCTGACTCGCTGTTCACTGTGTTAAGTTAGCAGAGTGGTGAAGAGGGACTGGCCTGGGCAACAACATCCCGATTCCGAACATGAAGCGCTTCTCAACTGAAAGGAACTTTGTAATGTTGTGTGTTGATTGATAACCATTTGAGAACGAGGGAGGAGCTAAGTCTGACTGACTCAGCTGAGAACTGTACACTCCATGATTCTCCACTACCGGAAACACGAAACCGGAAACGATTCTGGGAGTTCACCACTTTGTCGATGGAAGTGCTTGAAACGAGGAAATCAGAGCCATTTAGAGTGCCACCTTTTTATTTGTTGATATTTTGACTGCTGGCTCACAGGTATCCTAACTGGCTGCTGGCTGACTGGGTGCAGGTTCTCCCTATCTCTCCTCACTTGACATGTCCCCTCTTTCGTCACCTTTCCCTCCTTATTCCTTATTCTCCTTATTCCTTCTTTCCTCAAACTTTAAAGTGGATGTAAGTAGGCACTGTTCATTTTTAAATATTAAAAATGACATTCTATAATTTTCAAAAATATGAAACTATTACTATAATTGAGTTCATACGTATTATACCTGTGGCCCCTTTAACGCTATAGCTGTGATCAAGAGCTATGGTCTCCATCTTTACACGTCCAGGGGGGCATCGTGCTGCAGAGGCCTTCCTCTTTTTGACCACAGGTTGATGCACAAAGATGGTGGGAATGTTCTGAGCCTCTCCTTGTCCTTTTTGGTCTGGACAAACTGTTTAGTTTAGTTATTTTTAATAAATCAAACATTAAGCTTCCCAAGGGTGTGTTATTTTTTTGTGCAATAATTGAGGGCATTTTGATAGTTAGTTTGCTCCTGCCAATTCAAGCCAACCATTTTGGGGGGGATATACATGTACATGTAATTTGGACAATAGGAGTATATATATATATATATATATATATATATATATATATATATATATATATATATATATATATATATACATTATAAATGTAATTTTGACTAAAGGCCCTCCAAGCTAATAACTAAGTTTAGGGACCTAGGACTCAACACAGCCCTGTGCAGCTGGATTCGGGACTTCCTGACAGCCAGACGTAACAGACTTCCAAGTACAGACTTGTGCTACGGCCTCATGTAGGCATATACTACTAAACAATATAAACAAATGATATAAAACAAAACCCCAGCCTCTTTCATTTTAAAATAGTATGTAAATATTTTGAATGAATAGGCCTACATTTTTGTTATATATTGAAAATGTTCCTATATAGCCTATTATTATAGTTTACATACTAATATTTTAAAACATGAGAATGCGAAATGCATCCTGGGATATTTAAAGGTCACACAAGTCACCTCCGATGCATCCTCAATGGAACGGCCAGTTTAAGAACGCATCGAGAACACTTCCGGGTTTTCGTCTGTACTTCACTTGATGCGTACTTTGAATTGGAACAGTACTTGGGCTATGACTGATGACGTTTCACGAGAACGCAAGTACACAAGTACAGACAAGAACGCAAATTGAGAAACGGCCAGAGTTTCAAAACAGAACACTGTCATTAATCATGTGACTCGTAAACTTTCCCCCTTGTGGCCAAATCTCTGAAAAGTCAGTGCTGAAAACTCAGTTCTGAATAAATACAATTTAATGGTGTAAATTTACACCTTACACGTTTTTCTAAATAAATATTCAAAAGTTTTTTCTCAATGTGTGAACACCTGTTTGCAGAACTCTATTTACAAGGTGTCAGATTTGAAACTCTGCAAATGTGCTGGTGAATTTTTTTTAACCCATGCCGGTAGTGTCGTAGTTCGAGAGGTGGCAGGTTCGAGACCCGAGAGCGGTCGACCCGAGAACTGCTCTCTGCTACACATGCGCAGAATGTAATTCAACGCATAATCCTATTCGACTCCGTACATGCACGCTTACCGACTATGAATCGCATTATCTAGGGGTCTTAATTCGACTATGAGTAACCCGAGTTCGAGGATAGCTTGACTAAGGTGTATACATGCATCTTAGTAATCCAATCATAGTTGGACTAAGTCAATAAGTCGACTTTCTGTGTCATGTAAACGACTG
This sequence comes from Micromesistius poutassou, assembly GCF_964030765.1. NCBI lineage: Eukaryota > Metazoa > Chordata > Actinopteri > Gadiformes > Gadidae > Micromesistius > Micromesistius poutassou. The sequence continues at coordinate 9,928,045 of NC_140285.1, read as the reverse complement.
GTTACCGCCGATTAGATTTAAACAGCAAAGACAGAGACATGTTAGAAGTCAACAACAACAACATTTATTGCAGCAATTTCAAATTCCAAAAATACATGCGCAGCCGAAATTTACCGATCAAAGCCACGTCACAAGGCAACCCTATCACAAGGCATATAATTAAGCAATAGATCACGACAGGCTGTGGAATGTTCTCATTATACCACAGTTAAGGGCCGTTGTCCATCCCGACACGTAGTGGAGGGACGGCAACCCTCCACAAGAAACTGTCTCCACAGAAGAGCCTGCCAGTGCAAAGTAACAAACATTGTTGAGGCCATGTAAGTACTTTGTCTGTACTAGGTACTATAATTATTACCAAAGTAACTGTATTCCAAACTGAGGTCAAAGGGGAAAATGTTCACAATGTACACAGCTATAGATGCCATGGTGGCATACACCAAGCTGACTGGTGAGTGTTGAGACCACACTGTGCTGTGGGTATTGCCTTTTGCAATGTTAAAGACTAATTATTTTTTACCCCAAGGGTAAATATACGCTTAGGCTTCAATAAGCAAGATGCCTCACCACTATCTGCTCCTTACTCTAAGATGTACTGTAAGTCACTTCTCAAGGACTAAGCAATCTAGACACGAGGAGGGGCCAGGGACGAGGTACTAACTGTTAAGTGTGTAACAATCTAGCGATGATTCTCTTGAGAACCGGGGTTGATATACTGGGTGTTGATGCACACAGGTGTGTAGAGCGCAGGAGATGAATGAAGAGACGGGCCCCACTAGGTGGCAGAAGTGGAGTGTGTGTGTGTGTGTGTGTGTGTGTGTGTGTGTGTTTGTGTGTGTGCGCTAGAAGTGGAACAAAACCATGACAGTTTTGTCGCTCTTTCCCTGTTCTTCCCTGAAGGCAATGCGTCTGCAGTTGGCAGGTGGCCAGGACAATAACCTGAGGCCGGACGACCTCATTGTCAATGTCAGTCCTTCAGTGTCTCTTACTGGCATCAAATATATGCTGATTTTAAAGGTTTGTGGTTCAGGAATGCATATCCCAGAATGCAGTTATGATTTAAATTCAACAATGTGAAAAGCAAACATGTAAAAGTCTAAAGACAGAGAGCAACCCAAAAACATCCGCTCTCTCTTTGCTTCCTCCCTCCCTACTTTTCTCTGTGGTTGAGAAGTGTTGCGTTTAACACACTGTGATTGACAGACAAGATAGCTTCTCTGAACCAATCAGGGAGGAAATGCCCCGATTGGTATGAAATTATCTGGGAGTGGTCTGAATTCTGGGATGTGGCCCAGGCGTGCAGATGAAAGATATCAGAAATCCAGTTAACTGGTCTTGTATTAAGCAGTCTGAAAAAATATTATAAAAGTAATATCTTAGTTGTTATTTTTCAATAATGACCATTGCTTTTCAACCCATAATTTCACTGCACATTATAACGACAAATATGTCTCTGCATTAAATTGAAAACAAACCTTTTATTTATTTGTTTCCTTGATCAACCTATGACATGTATTATATTCATCCCTCTGTAGTGCCATGCATGTAAAATGTGAAAAGTCTCCCCCTGGTGTCTCCTAGGTTATTAAGATGAACTATGGCATGAAGGAGAAGAATCCCATCAATCAAGTACGTTTTTACCACAAGAGAGAGCCTGACAGGGCCTTCAAGATCACCACGGGCCAGGTAAGAACTTTTCCATTGAAAACAATTATTTTTAAAAGCATGTTAGTGCAGTATAAACATATTTATATGAGAGATAATATGTTAATTTATAATGGTCATTGTGGTGAAGTGAGTCAATGCTGACTTCCCCCAACTAGTATTACAGTGCATGCGTGAGATAAGCTGAACACTGGGCATCATTCGGGCAGCATTTCAGAGAAGACTCACATCGTAACTCAGCGTTACAACTGTAGTCAATGTTGTTAAAAAATGAAACAATTGGAGGAAAAGTACAGCTAGTGTTTTTTCACACAAATAATGGTTGTTAATTAAAAAATAACATTGCAAATGTATTAACAAAATTTTTGTTGATTCAAAACGCTTGGGCATTTCACAGCTTACATGGACAGCTCACACTGCATTACAGTGAAATATTGAGGACCTGGTTTTCTCTGATGAAATGAACCAGGAAGCCTTCATCTCATGGTCCTTATGATTATAAAAGCTAATTTACTGTTAACATTGTCAATGTTACGGTGTTATGTGTATCAATATATCTAGCTCTAGTCTCGGTACTCCTCCGCTCTACTGAACCTGAACATGTCTGTCCCTGGCTGTGCTTCTTCTTTGTTCCGGCTCCGGTCCACAGGTGTCCACGCTCATCCCAGATCGCTTTCAGGAGTGGTTGGTCCAGGTGTACTGTAAGAAGACTGATGAGAAGAGCCTGGGGACGGCCTGAAAGCACTTTGACGAGTGGTGTGACACTCAGGTAATAATATATTGCCTTAAATTTATCGCTCCATGTGGTTCAATCTTTTCAAATTAGATGATTTTACTACTGTGTAGCTGGGTAGATGTAGGAGTTGAAGCAAAGCTTTTATTTTAGTTATTCATTTTTCCATGTCATGGTGGCATCACCAATCCCATGGTGGTATGTTGTTGTGGATGTGACCTGTTTGGTCTTGTTTCTTCAGTTCTTTCTCTTTCTCTCTTCCAGAATAGAGATGTGAACACTGCAGAGCTGGAAGCCAATGAAGGCCCAAACCCAACTTAAGTTTTAAGAACCAAAAGAAACAAGACTCTCTTTGTTCTTTTTTTGATATTGGTATGGGTAGGACATTGGTTGGCTAAAGTACAATTATAATTATTACAATCCACCATTGTAACCAGAAAATGGCTTTAATCAAAGTAGGAGGCCGTTGAGGGCCAGTGCTCAGCAACAAGTTCAGCTTTATAACATCACCAGCTGCTGGTTTTGTTTTTGTTTCTTTGTTTCTCTTCATTTAGATATGCATGTTCTGTCCATAATTTACATGTAACATAGTTTACATGTTACCTTAAGGGGAATGTAACACTGAGAGTTTCCATGCAAGAACTATTTTTTGTGTTTCTGCATTGATTTGATTTTTACATAAAAAAAATTGCATAGGCATTTTGTAACTATTACCTGTCATATTTGGTGAAATTCTCTTTATATGCCGACAGCAATCAATAAATCAAATGCTCTACAGAAAATCAAGGAAATCTGGTATCTGTGGCGGTCGCAAGCGTGTAATAAGTCTGTCCAATCATTAATCACACTTGAATGTGTATTTGTATGCAGTGGGTTTTAACTTCATATATGTTCAATCTCATCTTTCTTCTTTCTTTAATCCAATATGCAGCTATTGCTGTACTGATTTAGTCCAGGCAATAAATGATCAAAGCAGGCTACAGACGCCATAATGAATACATATACTTCATGCATGGTTTTCTTGTCGTGCAATTATTTATTTTGTTGAAATGTTCTTTTTCATTCAAAGTTTGAACGTCTTCCTTAATAATAATAATAATAATAATTTGGGGTTGATTTGACCTTTGTTTTAGTTACTAAGGTATACAAACCACAGCGCTTGATACATTTTGTTCCCAGTGTGTGTGTGTGTGTGTGTGGGTTGAAGAAAAATATATATTCCGTCTACATTCATGTTTACTGCTATTTAGATATATTATTATATAAGGTTAGGGCTCAGGAATAGTGTTTAGAAGATTGCTTGCTGTTTTGCTTATCTGTGAAAATAATAAAATAAAAATAAAAATAGACAGAGGCTGGGGCAAACGTGGTGATAGATGGTGAAAAAGAAATAAACGGCTTTGTCCTAAATGTCTAAATGTGCGTTTCTCCAAGAAGGCAGTCATCCGCAGTCACCTGTTAAACGTTTCCTACTTGGAATTAAATCTCGTAGTATATGTTCATATGTATTCAAACGTTTTTAAATAGTTTTAAGTGAAAAAAGCTGTATAGACTCGTTGGTCTATAATGAAGGCAAGGCAAGGCAAGGCAAGGCAAGGCAAGGCAAGGCAACTTTATTTATATAGCACTTTTCATACACAAGGCAGACTCAGAGTGCTTGAACCTCTATTTGTATTGTTTTTATATGTGGTCTTTTAAAAGCTCCTATATCCATGTTTATCATAATTTGGGCTATTCTGGTTAATTTACCAGTAGGGAGGAGTTTTGTTGGTCCTTTCAACCAGGAAGGCCATCAGACAGGATGTAGGGACACACACACACTTCCACATCCTTTGGCAGTGATTCTCTTAGGGGAGACCAGAAACAAACACTACAGCACGGTAGGACCAAGCCAACTGCCTGCTAGTATTTTTATAATCTTCATCCTCCCTGACCTGTTGCTCTCTTTCTGGCGCCAGTGGTCTCAGCCCCCCCGCCGTCATGCCACACACACAAACATGCCCCTCCGTGGATAATTGAGACCAGCTGTTGTAAGGTGCCTTCTCTCCTCCATGCAAGTGTGTGTGGCGATGGCTGGTTTAACCTGTCACACAATGATTTCTCAATGCGCAACAGGTGTGCACCCTCACCCATTCCTCAGAGTCCAATCAGACTCGGCCAGGTGAGGCTTGTGAAACCAGCCATATGTCTGTAGGGTTGTGACGGACAGCTTAAGTGAAGGACTTTCTAAAACCCTTGCTCCGGCCTGAACCGGTATCAATGCTGCAGCACAATGTCCTCAGTACAAGCTAAGCAGCGGTGGGAAGGGTTTGCCACACTTTCCATTGTTTTCCCTTGTGCCCCTGTGGTTATTGTAGCCTTGTCTGAGGGGGCTGACACTGGAGCAGGAGCTGTCCTTGGTGCTGAGCGATGGCTGGTGAAACTTCTCAATACATGTCAGGATTAACACACACACACACACACACACACACACACACACACACACACACACACACACACACACATACAACTTCTGGTGAGACATATGTCAATGTGTCAATGCAATGAGAAGCCTCTGTCAGATTGGGCCCCAGGCCTTCGCCTCTCCATCTCAAGGGCAATGGGTGTAAGCTACATACTGAGCTAGTATCCTGTGTAGTTATCATACTGCACTAGTATCCTGTGTAGTTATAAAATTCATACTGCGCTAGTATCCTGTGTAATTATATTCATACTGAGCTAGTATCCTGTGTAATTATAATATACATACTTTATACCCTTGAAATAACACTTTGGTTCCACTGTTTTAACCTGGAACCTCTTTACTGGGACCTGGTGGTTTATAGCTTTATACAGACTTCATCAAGCCTTTGCTTATCTCATCACTTCATCAGTTAATGACCATCATAAAGTCTTTACACATTAGCTGTTGTTTAATGCCTCCTTCCTCATTTGATCTGTCTTCCACACTGAGGAGCCAGCAGCTCAATCTTTACTCTCAGAACCTTTAGAACTGTGTTAATGTTCTGTCTCGGTTCTGAACACTTACTTTGTGTTTTCCTTTGTGCTGTTATAATTTCATACGACACGGGGCAGGACACGCTGTCATGACGGAGAAGCTACGGTACAGTTTGCTAAATTTCATGTTCTTTAGATTATTGGTCATATATTCTCACTGTATTTATATATTCTAAATGAATCTGTTTCCACTCCAAGTGTTTCCAGGTTCCTGCTGTAAAAGAGACGTTGATCTCAGAGAGAGATAGAATAAAGATGTTTGAATAAAGGAATATGGGTCAGAACACCAATAACTAGTTTCACTGTGTTCATGGTGGAACCTCAGCCTCTTGTGCCAATTGGGATAGGCTACTTTTAATCATGTTAGGCTGGAAAAATTAGCATTGGGCGGGTACATAAAATTTTACAATCTGGTCTGGTTTTGAAAAAAACTGGCAGGATTATTCTATTACAAACATCAATCAATACCAATAGATGTGAGGTTGATGTTTCAGGTGGGAGATGGGCATCTATCCAATAGTAATTACGAGGGGGGGAGGGGGGAGGGCCATTGACCTGTCACTCAAACCTCTGCGCAGTTGCAAGGAGATTTGATTCATGATGTATTAGTCGAGCTGGCGCTGACTAGTTCTTCTGTTGATGTTCTTTAAGTTCTTGTAAGAATATTTCAAGTTGAAGTTCTACATAAATGTAAGATCATTTTATGCATGACTATTTTGAGGGTTATTTTAGCTCAAGCAGCGGCGCCGGAATGAATTTTAAAGTGGGTGTGCAAAATAAAAACTAATCAGGCGATTTCGCACTAGGTCTTTAATTTATTATGATAGGTCTAAATGCGTTTTTCACTGAGTTTTGAGACCAAAACTGAGCAGCAGATTTCTTTGCACACAACATTCAGTTATGTAATATCCTCGACGCTCCACTCAGACATAAGGCGCGTTCAATAAGGCGGTGTAAGTGGGGCAGGCTTGGGGGGGCCCAAGGCAGAGGAGGGCCCATGGGAATTATTTTTGAATTTTTTGATTGTTGCTCAAATAGTTTAATAACATAACTAAATGTCATGCGGCAATATGTCACAGCCACAGTTAAATAAATTGAAGTCTGGCTCTCAGAAGAGAAAGGTGAAGAAAGGAAGGAAGACAAAATTGAGGAAGTCAGGTTCTGACTAACTTATTTTCTAAGAAAGGTGAGCACAAACGTTTAAACACACAAGATGAAACCCCATTCTTGACTCAGTTATCATTGCTAAAACGAACAGAGACAACCCAAAGCAAGAGCAGACAATCGGCTACACTTTCAAATGATGAGGCCTTGGTTATTAAGGTAAAGGATAAATATAGTGTACGGTAGGCTAATATTGCAACAGCAGGCTACTGATTTAAAGCAACCTAATATAAAATTAATACTAAGCCGTTATTAGGCTACATGATAAATAATAACCTATGGCATATAGAGTTAGCCGCAGACGTCATTGCATTACAAAATGGCATTACAAAATGACTTCTTGTATATAGAGCCCAGAATTTGGTGCTACGGCCCTGGGCGCGTACGCTTACGTGTGTTCCCAACAGCGACCCGTTCATGTGCACTGCATTGGGAATCTAAAAGTTATTCACAGCAGGGGTTTTTATCCGATAAAAAGCAGTCAGAACTAAACAGAACTTAGTAGGATCAGTTTCAAGTTCACACGCCTTTATTTCCTTGTAGCTGTATCACCTACTATTCTTTTGCTTTTATTTATGAGAATCACATTGTATTGTCACTGTATGGAAGGCTACATTTGCTCTTATTTAGAGCTGGTTTACCAGTACACAACGTTTAAAACTGAGCAAAGTCGATGCCAACAGACGGTTACAACGTCAATCATAGTAAAATATGTGATATGATGGTTTATTCTTTTATATTGAGTAAAACTTTCATGTTCCGCCATGTTCATGGGCATCACTAGTAAACCGTACGTCACCAACTGGGCAACTCTGTTAACAAAATCTGGCCCTAGTTACCGAACGGAAGTAGAATCATCATGAGCGTCATGAGGTGTCGTTCACGATAACTTTCCGACGTCGCGAAAATGTTTTCCCCATAATTCCCAGTGACGCACCATAGGTCTAGATGCGGTATGCTGCATGGAAGGCAGTGTAGCCTCTTCACAAAAATATTCAACACAAACGATATGCCATAGTAGGAAAGCTGACTCAAAGGAGTCCAACGGCATCTCTTCACTTAATTTGTTTCCAACCATTTTCCATTTTTTAAATGGTGCATATGTTTACATTGTTAACTCCATTTAGACTATTTTCAAATCCCTTCACTTGATTTAAGCCATTTGACATTTCTTTACGTCTTAAACTATGTGGCAGGGTTTGTTTCTCCATAACTTAAGTTGTAATTAGACCTGCGCCCTTGTATGGTAATATCAAACGGAAAAGAAAGGTGTTTAAGAAGAACGGCCTCAAGAGGGCGATGTTGGCTCTTGTGTTGCGTAACTAGATCGGCTGTTGTCTTTGAATGAAAAATAAAGCTGCTTATGTGAACCGATATGAAGTAGCCTAGTTATTGACTATATACTATATATTTATATATATGTACTTTTAATATTAACTTAAATAGTATAATATAATACAATTTATTATAAAAACACAATTTATGAATATATAGGCCTATTTGTTTAAAAATATTACAACTTTAATGATGGTAAGTATTAATAACCCTAACCCTAAGTATGTATTCAAGATACTTTGCTTATCATAAAACAGAAGAACTGAACTCTGCCTTCCAACCCAAAACTACTTTCTGATAGCCATAATCATCACACATTTGTCCTCCTCATTTTTGTTGAAGTAAGTGAATTGGAGGAATACCTTGCAGTTAAAAACAACATCTCAGAATCCAAATCCCTCTGAGTGGGTGGCAGAGGCTGTTTGAGTAGGTTTTAGTCCATACCAAAATTCCAACCATCTAAACAAAACCTCCTCATGAGCCTTGATGCGTAATGCACAAACCATAATAACTGAGTTTGGAGTCAACAATGGAGACAAAGTTAAAAAGGGTTTGAAGTTTGATGTTGAAGTAACAATCAATCACACACACGCACGCACGCACGCACGCACACACACACACACACACACACACACACACACACACACACACACACACACACACACACACACACACACACACAAACTGTTGTTTGGGAAACTTGTTTGGGAAGATGCAGGGTGCTGTAGATTATCAAATGAAATGCCAAGCATAGTTCATAAAGACTATTGTCTCTATGTCCAGCATTTTTGTGGTTTTAAGAAGAAAATAATAAATGTAATTATTAAAAGGGATGTGTCATTGTCATTTATCAGAATTACAATAATGGTTTTAATGCCTTGGTCATTTTGTTTTCTGATTAAATATTTGAAAAGGTTTTTTCATTTAGCTGACGTAGTACACACAGCTTAAAATAACATCACACTCAGACCCTGTTGCTAACGCAAGCTTTCTTATCCTCATATGACCAACAGAAAATAACATCAAATGGAATCAGTTTGAAATTGTTGATTTATTCTCCTGTAATTGTGTTTATTACAAAAAATGAATAAAATACAAATTCAAGATACTAAATAACACCTGAAGGACAAGATTATTTAAACAAATTCCCGCTTTTCCACAGCAGCAATACTGGCAATCTAGTGAAAGAAAATGTGATCCATCTGCATTCAACATAGTGTTTGGTGCAAATGAGCAACTATGTGCAATACCATACAATACAAAGATTCTCAATATATATTTTACAAAATTACAGTTTAACTTTATTTATCATCACAATAGATATTGTGAATCAGTATCCTATTGTTGTTGTTAGCCACACTCAGTTCCAAGTAACTGTTGTTTATATCCCTTTATACCATCTCCTTTTGATCGGCCATTGGCACAAAAATGATCATATAGTTGACTTGACAAGAAGTTGAGGTTGAAGTCTCTGTCAATAGATTTAATAATTACATTTATTGAACAGTATATGGTTTTACTGTTATAATTACAATAAATATCTTCATTATCATAGTTTGTTTCTTCCTCAAAGAGATTGTCTATAATTGTTTAGATTTGTGAGTCTTTGGACAAAATTCCAGAAAGAGCTCCTTCGCTTAATGGAAAACAGTCAAACATTGTACCTCTACCAATATAACCTGCAACCAGACCAATGTAAGCGACATTTAGTGGCCCAGTATATTTTAAACAAAGTCAGATTTTGTTGTAGTTTCACAATACAATTGTGGGTTTGAAATCACAAAATCACTTACTGGCTAACTAGTAAGAAGTTGGTACAGTGTGTCAGTACCTATAAACCATGCTGTTTACAAATTCAATTAACCCTGAATAGTTGTGTCTTTTTAACAGGTGGCCTTTAGCCCACGTGTTTCGCATTATGTTCTTTGTTCTCACCATAGCATCTTTCTCCTCCCCTCTTCCTCATTGCCCTGCTCTGGACACCCAGCCGCCACCACTGACGCTCCTGACGCTCCCGACACTCCCGTCTCGCCCCTCAGCTCTCCCAGGTCCTCCTCAGAGCTGCAGGCGCTCCGCACCACTCCCGCGGAGAAGATCATCCTGCGATGTGATTGGACACTGAGGTCCAGCAGGTCGAAAGAGTCGGAGGAGAAGAGGCTGTCCTCGCTCGCGGCGCTGGAGGGTCTGCTGAGGGACCCCCGTCCCCTCCCGGCGTCCCCTGCCTCCCCCGCCTCCCGGAGCAGTCTCTGGAGGACCTCTGGGAACACGGGCGGGCCGGAGCGGGTCGACCGCGGCTCGTCGGGCAGGTCCAGGCTGCGGGAGAACTTGCCGTTGCGCTTCAGAATACCCCCCCTTCTGCGGACGGCCTCGGTGCGCGCGGCGGGGCCCTCGTCTGCCCCGGGGCACCGAACGCCACGCAGGGGCGCCGGGTGGTCGCGGGAGAACATGTCCCCGGGGCAACAGGCCACGCCTCCTCCTCCTCCTCCTCCTCCTCCTCCTCCGACACCCGTAGCCACGCCGTTGCCCCGTCTCTCCTGGGACAGGACGTAGCCGCACTCCCTGGTGCACAGGTTCTTGAGGATCCCCTTCTTTGGCGTTTTGAACGAGGGTTGTCTGAGTGCAGCGGTAGGGGGCAGGCCGGGGGACAGGGCTTCAGTGTTCCCGCCGGCCGGCCCTGCGTTCCCCCGCCCGCAGGCCTGTGGGCCGGCGTTACTGCCAGGCCGGGACGGAGCGTTGGAAGGCAGGAGAAGGGCAGAGTCCAAACTCCTCTGGGGCTTGAGAATGCCCTTGGGCTTCCTTCGCTCTGCCGCGGAAGAGGGCGTGCCGGCGGCGGGCGCCGTGCCGCCGGCGGGTACGCAGCACGCAGCTCTGGGCGGCGTCTGGGGGATGGCGTTCTCCTTGCGCGATTTCCTGAGGCTCGACGCCGCCCAGCGCATCCTCCCCGCCGAACCCCCCCGCTCGCCCTTCAGGGGGAAGCTGAAGGAGAAGGGGTGTGGAGGGGGTTGGGACGGGTGGGAGGAGGAGGAGGAAGAGGAGGAGGAGGAGCAGCCGGACAGCCGACACGCGGGATCATCGGACATGGCGTTGGAGGCGGTGACCCGATTCTGCCAGTCGATGTAGCGGGCCAGCAGGGGGGAGGGGCAGTCTTGGTGCGGGGGCGAGGGGCAGTCACACACGCCCTCGTCGTAACCCCAGTTCACCCACCAGTGGTTGGCCACATCCTCCACCGTGGCCCTCTCGTCCACGCGGACGGCCAGCAGCCAGTCGATGAGGGCACAGGCGTCTATGGAGGACAGCAGAAGGAATGTCCAACATGCTCTTAAATGCTATCCCAAAGCAGTGGATCTAAGATCAACACATTTGTACGTTTTTTCAAGCACCCAAGCCTTTATAAACACAAAGAAGACTTACATCAACTTAATGTAAGGGCGGGCTGGGGGCAGGTACCTGAGGGCGGGTTGGGTTTGTGGTAGCGTCCGGCAGCGATCTGCTCCGTGAGAGCTGCATGACTTGCCGCGTCAAATGGCATGCTGCCATACACCAGGGCATATAATAAAACACCCAGCGCCCAGCAGTCTACCTAACAGATACAAACACAAGCACGCACGCAGGCAGGCAGGCAGGCAGGCACGCACACACACACACACACACACACACACACACACACACACACACACACACACACACACACACACACACACACACACACACACACACAGAATGAATGGTTTACATGTCACTTATTGATGGTCACAGTTTTATCTTTGGACGTGCTTATTTCCTCAGAGCTTCCTGTTCTGGATTTTTTTGTTGTTGGATGTTGTGTGATGACTTAATGAGTGAAGGGAATGCATTGACTAACCTCAGGACCCAGGTAGGGCAGTCCTTTAACTATCTCCGGTGATGCATACAGTGGACTCCCACAAAATGTCTGCAGATGACTGTTCTTCTGGTAACGGTTGGAAAGGCCAAAGTCTGCCAGCTGCAAGGAGGAATGAAAAACAATATTTCATAGCTGTTACGCGCTCTGTTTATAAGTACGATCATGTAATGATATTATATTTATAAGCTGTACCCTGAGCATGACTGTGCGTACCGGTGTTGCCAGAACACTTTGCACATGTACAATGATTCACTAGACACTACAGCTTCTGAGAATAATACTCCAGAAATAGACCAGATGCCAGATTCCATTTCAGTGAGTCTGTACAGAAAAATATTGATACACTCAATGACGAAGAGAAACTACTTAGTAATAGAGACTGAAATAGATGTGTTAGACGGGGGGGCGGGGGGGGGGGGGGCAGGGGGGCGGGGGTTACAAACACTCAAGCATGTGTGGGCCACAGTCAGGCTGAGGCCCCTCCTTATCTGAAGTGATTATTTGCGCGCACGCTACCATGCTATCAGCTCTGTGAGTTGACAACGCAAGAGGGGTGGCAGCTGTGAGTTTGCCATGGTGGCCGACGGGCCTGTATATAAAACACATCTCTACTTGGAAGAATGAATGCGAGTAAACACTGAGGACGAGGTGTGTGTGTGTGTGTGTGTGTGTGTGTCTGTGTGTGTCTGCGTGCATGTGTGTTTACTATGTGGGTACTTGTGTGTCCTTCAGTATAAATACAGCCCTGGCAGCAGCTCTAGTCGTTGCGCCAGAGCTAAGCATACAAGAGGCTGCTGCCCCCATTCCACCACTTTATGAGAGCCATTCTTTAATCAGGGATGCCACACACAAAAACATGTGCACACACACACACACACACATATTTTCTCTCTCCTAATCATACCTCTTGGATACACGTGTTTGGAAATGCCATGGAACATTTTCAAAGCCCACGGTTTACCATCTACTGTCTCCAATAACACAGAACCATGCGCTCACATGCACTTACATGCACTCACATTCACATTGCACTAGACTTGGAGCAACAAGTCACATGAAGTCAGGAATCTTTTTTTATTCTGTTCAAAGGAATATCCTTTCAACATGTATTACCTGTCTCAGGTTCCTGTGATGTTAGATGAGACATCATTGGACTTAACGAGCCTTCATGTTTTGGCTCAAGTCAAATCATTCATTTAGATAAGACACAAATATTGTCTTGTTGTGCTGACTCAAAGGCAAGGTATATACATAACCTCTAGCTTATGTGTGAAATTGTTGCTTTCTGGGATATGTTTTACAACAACACGTTCCTGTGAGTTTTGGTGAGTCAAGTTGAAGGAGGGAATGAGGAACTGCATAGTGTTATGCACACACATTGCTGTTTGTTTTTTTAATGCCGGACAGACAAGGTATCTCATAGTAACACTCTCTGACTGGACCACTTGCCCATGGATTCCATGCATTCCGTGTATAAGGCTGTGGATACCCAAATAAGGAAACAAAGAACCCTTCTATTCTGTTATAGTTCCTGGCACTACGTTTTAATTCTGGTTGCAGGCACATGCCTTTGCAGCAAATAAAGCTATTGTGGGTAGCAACGGTTCCAGCATATGTTCTGAATGTGAAAATTGTTAGCCTCTTATTTCCGAGCTGGAAAGAACACAGGCATGATTAAGCGCTTCAGCCCAAAAAGGCCTGATGATAGGAAACATTAAAGCACCTTAGATTAAAATCAGTTCATCATGACTTCTTTTAGTAAGATGTTAGCTAGATCAAAGAGGGCCCGAACTACAGCAGTAACTCACTTTGTATGTTCTTTCTAATGCCAAACTGTCACATTCTGTAACTTTATATACTTCTGCAATACATTTTCAATAAGAAGATAATAAACTTTTTTCTCCTTGGGGGGTAAGAAAATGTGCACATGAAAGCAGAGCCGGTAATAGACGTTATGTTGCTGACAGTACCTTAACATTGAGGTCTTGATCTAAAAGGATGTTTTCCAGCTTCAGGTCCCGATGGACAACCCCATTCTGAAAGAGATAGCAAGATGTTATGCCGTGTGGCACCTTAACGTTTACAATCAGAACAACACTGGTTTCTCTCAGCTCTCAACGACACACCCAGTTGATCCATAGGAACATCTCTCAATGCCTCTTGCTTTACAGAGGGTTTTGGATTGTCAATAATCATAATACAATACAATAATACAATACAATGCATAATACAATACAATGCAATTGCCATTCCCCTGTTACAGTCTAGAGAGAGAGAGAGAGAGAGAGAGAGAGAGAGAGAGAGAGACAGGGAGACAGACAGACAGAGAGACACAGAGACAGAGAGAGCGAGGGAGGCGCTCAGATAGTGATAAATCATCTTCACGAGTGAGGAAGTGCTTTGTTTGTGTTAACTCATCTGACATGTTATTTGAGACTTGGAAGACATTAAGTAATTAACTTCTAAGAAAAGAAAGACAGAGAGAGAGAGAGAGAGAGAGAGAGAGAGAGAGAGAGAGAGAGAGAGAGAGAGAAAGAGAGAGTGTGTAACAGGGGGGCTGAGATGGAGAGCCAGGTTTACACTATCCTCTCTTGTTTCATACATTTAGTAACACTGAGTACGTAGTTAATTTGAAGAATGGGAGAAAACACAACATCTGAGGGCTTTTGTGACCACCCAGGAATGAATGCAATGTAATGTGAGTGTATTGCCAGATCCTTATACAGTCATTACCTATTACACTGGAATGATTCTTCCTTTCTTTACCAATTATACTCTTAAGAATACTCTTGTGGAGGAAATTACCTTTGACCTTACAGATTGTATTAAAATCTGTCTGAGAGCATGTGTGTGACCAGAAGGTATTTACACAAAACATCTGTGTAAACAGTTAAACATGTAAACCTATTATGCTGGAATATTCTTTGTTCTGTTGCCTACAAAGCCCAATCCAGAACCAAAGTGTTGTTATGATTCTTTATAGTTATAGCTTAACTTTACATTGAAAAAACCTAGTTGTACACATTGGACATAAATACTGTTCCCCATTTCTCCAGTGCCCACCTTCACATACCCTGCCTCACATACCCAAGAAAGCATGATGAATAATTCAGACAAGTTGGAACATTCACAGCTGTTAGTCGCAGTAGGGCAAAAAATAGCCTTCTGCTCCTGAGAGTGGTGCAGCAGTAAGGAGCAAGGCTGTCAAAGATCTGCCGCTATGTGGACGCAACACAGGCATACATGAGCAGTAATTATCATCGTCTTGTTTCCACTGCTGTGTTTTGCATACAGTACTTAAATTCCTGCATTGCCTTTGAGCATCAATACGATTTCAGGTAAATGCTCTTTGTTGTTGCTCTTTGTCTAGAGAGATCCCTGTTTTCCTTGTATTCAAAATCCATTAAAAAGCAACTCTCTCTGCTTTGCCATATCACATTTGGAATGAGACGACTTGAACTTGTTGCTTGCAATGTGTGTCTATGTTCAACTGGATCCATTTAGGAAAACTGCAAGCCTACATTCTTATTAGCCCTCAAGATCTTAAAACTTGAGTCAAGTTTTCCTGCGGTTTAAGGATTAGGAATTAGTAGTAGAGTATGCAACGCTCCACTTGCTGCAGAGTTGAACTCTGTGGCATGCAAAGATAATAATGCACGTGCCAGCCGCACATTATGAATAGATTTGTGTAAAATGAGCTTGAACGTATAGGCCTTGTATGTAAAGCCTTGCTTTGTGAGGGAATGCAACTGAGTTGAATCTAGGGTTAGTTTTTAAGTTTTTAATCCAGTATATAGAGTATTTGTGTGTGCATGTATGGATCTGGAGGTGTTTGTGAGTATGTGTGTGTGTGTGTGTGTGTGTGTGTGTGTGTGTGTGTGTGTGTGTGTGTGTGTGCACGTTTAGATGTGGATGTGTTTGTTTTTGTGTGCAAGGGTGGATGTGTTTGTGTGTGTGTGTGTGTGTGTGTGTGTGTGTGTGTGTGTGTGTGTGTGTGTGTGTGTGTGTGTGTTTGTGCACGAATGGATGTGGATGTTTTTGTGTGTGTATGCACATGTGCATGTGTTTGTATGTGTGTGTGTGTGTGTGTGTTTGTGTGTGTGTGTCTACAGACCTTGTGACAGTAGTGGACTGCGGAGGTGATTTGCCTGAAGATGTCTCTGGCTTGTGCCTCCGACAGTCTCCTGTGCTCGTGGACGTAGTCGTACAGCTCCCCTCTGCTGGCGTACTCCATCACAATCACAATCTTATCCCGACTCTCAAACACTACGGGAGGGCAAAAGAACACACAATTATGATGCACACTTCTATTAGTTACATTATGATGACATAAGTTACAGATTTAGGCCCAAGGAAACCGGGAACGCCTCGCGTGCGGCTTTAACGAAGCGTATCCACCACTTCCTGCTTACTTCCCGAAGGTGCTCTTGCACACATTTCATTCTCCTTGAAGCTCAAAACGCACAGTGAAATTGATTGAACACTGAACACCTGATGTTAACCTTTGATTTTAGCCAACCATGGATAATCAAAGACGGAATTAAACCAGCATGTTTGATCCGGTTTGAAATGTGTGATTTGGCACATTATTTGAAGGAAATTGTGTTACAGGCCCATTAGTGTTTGTGTGTGTGTGTGTGTGTGTGTGTGAGTGAAATCGTCACAAGTGTTCACCTTCGAAAAAGCGTATGATGTTGGGATGACGGAGTGAAGCGGTGATCTCTATCTCCCGCTGGATGTGAACTCTGTCCAGGTCTTCAGTTATTCGCTCTTTACGAATGGACTTGATCGCCACCTGTGGAACGTGAGAGGTGTACTGTTCTTATTATTTAATCCAAACATCATAGCAGGCTCCAGCTTTTTGATATTGTAGAAGCAAGCCATTTATCGGATTAGTGAGGGTCACCTGAGTCCAATACAAAATTTATAGTCTAAGATAGACTATAACTGGGCTGTGGTTGTGAATACGCATTCTAACAAGCTCTGTTTGCTTGACCATTATCGCTGACACATCCCTGGCAATCCTTGTTGCCATCACAATATTCCACAATGGCATATACAGTATAACCGCAGCAACCATATAGACTATACCTTACATATGGGATGTCACCAATCAACAAGCAAACGCACACATCACATGTACACACACACACACACACACACACACACACGTCTGCTCTCGAACATGCAATGCCACACAGAAGGCCGGAGTATTAGAGGTGATTATGTGGGCTTCAGGGGTTGGCGAGGAGCGCCCCATGCCTCTTGTGATGTGAACTCTTGACAGCTGTTCTGTTCACACTCTCCCTTCTTAATCTCCCACACCATTCCCCCGATCTAAGCCCCTATTCACAGAACATAATACGCCCGTATAAGCCCCCCAAAATACTTTAGGATGCAGTAACTCCTCATCCAAACATCACCATTTATGGACGAGGGGGATCAGTTCGGGAATTAGACGGACAATGAATCATGGGGGTGCGCTGCTTAGTCAATTGTATTCCCAAACGGGGATGAAGTGAGGGTAGGAGAGAATGGGAACTGTGATGGAGCACGGTTGCTCTGTACTGTAATTAAATGATAATGCAAGTGATCGCAATGTGCATGCACAATTGCAGGTCTTCATGCCATTGGTGTTACTAGATCTCCAGTCTGCTCTACAATGGTACACTGCTGTCTAGTTCAAGTTCAAGCTCAAGTTCAAGTAGTTCATTGTAAGATGCACAGAACAACACAGATTCAGTCACTGGGAACAACCTTTTTAGGGCATAATATAGTTATATAGACTGGATTAGAATATAGACTGGTGCATTCCCCTGACTGTTAAGACTTCATAACATGGTGGTGGGTGATGGTGAGGACTCAAGTGGTCAACATACTTCATGCAGTTTGCCGACAAGTCTTTGGGGAATGTGAACGCTGTGTTATTAGTCAGAAAAGAACGGTGGGCAGGATTTGAACTGATTTCCCCCTCTCTATGTAGACTGGTCTAAACCAATGTTACGTTCAGTGACCATACCAAAACAGCATGTGCGTATATAACAAGTTTGACTGCTTTGTCCTTCATCGTCTCAGTCAGCCTAAATTATTTAAACTTATTGTGTCCGAACAGAGCAAAGAAAATGCAAATGTACTTAAGGCAAATCCAGTATATTGCCCTCTGTAGGAGGCTACTGTGACTTTGCTTCTGCTCAGATACCATTGACTTTTTGTTTATTTTGGATGTTTTCTTTTTTTGTAGGTTTGGCAGACCAAAAGAAGAACCATGATGGAGGCATTGGAGCCCCAGAGTGTCTCCCAGGGCCAATCGCTCGGCTCACACACTCTCCTGCTGCCGGAAGGAATTTGTAGCCATTGGAGGAGACTTGTTTCACACGCTCTTTAAACCACACTTGTTATGTAACACGCAGGCTGCACATGCACGCACACACAGGCACACACACACACACACACACACACACACACACACACACACACACACACACACACACACACACACACACACACACACACACACACACACACACACACACACGGACACACTCTCACTCAAAGCAGTGAGAGGAAGTTATAAGAGTATAGGAAGGGAGAATAAAGAATTAAACTGTGGATATTCAGATTTCATTGTGTGTGTCCTGATAATAGATAGACGGGAGATATTTCTGATATGACACGTGGGGAAGGAGGTGTGTGTACCCATGACCTCACCCGTGCACACTACAGAAACAGTACAGTATGTGTTTGTGTGTGACTCCAAACAGATGCATGTGTGTGTGAGACTGTGTATCACTGGATTATCTTTCCCAGTGTAACTTTTACACAGTCACCGTTTCATTGCTTGGCTCAACAATGAACAGTATGTGCGTCGGATAAGCGCTGATGTAGAGTCAACACAATTAACACCCTGTGTGATCCCCTCAGACTGAAGAAGCAATGCATTTCCATGGACACTCGAGGAACTTTGACTTTTAATTTTACAGTAATCTCGGAAAAACAGTGTCTCAACACAAAGAATATGTTTCTTGGTTAAATGTTACTTAATGTTACTGTATATGCCTACCTTTGAGTGTTTGTGTGTGTGTATGTTTTTGTGTGCGTTAGAAATGGTGTGGATGGAAAGGCCAACCTCTTGATCACATCCTGTCCCGTTATAACAAATGACGCATGCACACACACACACACACACACACACACACACACACACACACACACACACACACACACACACACACACACACACACACACATACACACAAACACACACACAAACTTACACATCCCAAAAGTGTGACTTTCATTCAATCTTTGGTTAGCAACTGCAATATAGGCAGACAGACTCCTACTAGACTGTTCTAGGGGTCAATACAAAGAGAAACAAACAAAGTCGTGGAAATGTCTGCTATAGTAACCTAGTGATTATTCTCTAACAGTCCTTCCACCTTTATCTACTTATTTTTCTGGATAAGTCCATGGGCCTCAATAATGTTTTATCTTTGTCTCCATAGCGCTCTCTCACTTACTCACTCAACATTACCTCTATGCTTCTCACACACACACACACACACACACACACACACACATACACACACACACACACACATACACACACACACATCACCACTTCTGCTCTGTCTCAGACAAGAGACCCGTGGTCCTGTTTCCAAAAATAACGTCCGTTTTGTTTCAAAGAATCTGTGGTATGCAATGAGGAATTCACCTCCCACCCTCACCCAACACCCCCTCTAAATCACCTCCACATATTGTTTCTATGAAAGCTCCACCTATTCCTTGTTTTTACTTGACACCCCCACCTAAGGCATGGCTCTATGGATGAAGATATTATCATAATACTCATGGGGAATGTTGATAAATATCCCGATAAGCTTTTGAATTCAAAATACCATTCTCAGTCTAGCTAAGGGCCATTCCATTGAGTATGGAAATGTAAACGTAAACTATCTCTGTGATATTTTAAACCTCACATTGATAATCTGAAGGGTATATCTCCATTCAGGCTTTACCACTGGGTCTGGCCATGAGTCGATATCATAATTTCATGCAACACAATTCCATTCTAGAAAATAAATGATAATATTGAAATATTGCCCCGCCCTAGCCCCTGCTCTATGTTGGTCTGTCTTTTCTCTGTCTATCCAACCGTCTTCTGAACACCTTGGGATTCACACCTGCAGCCTGCGGGGACTCCTTCCCATCATGAGTATCTGATGCAGAGGACCTGAAAGGGCCCTCGTGTTTGACTTGGCTCCCCAGTGCCATTTGGCAAAGGGGTGGGGTGGGTCACAGTCTAGTTTCTATAGTGTTATCAAAAGAGTGAAGGATTAGGAGCCGACATACAGTATGCATAAACCTGGTATTTATCAAAATAATCTGGCAACAACTTTCGTTTTTAACATCTTGATTTGCGATCCTAGATGTTCCCCATTTGGATGTTGGCTATGAAAAGTATTTTTTTGGTCCTTGTTTAGTGTGTGCATGTTTCAGTGTGTGTGTGTGTGTCTGTGTGTGTGTCTGTGTGTCTGTGTTTGTGTGTGTGTGGACACAAAATGCTTGTCATCGAGGAGCATGTCAGAGATTTGGAGGGGGGACCCCCATAGTTCTCTATTGTTGCAGAGTGAGTGAGTCACATAAAAGGTATCTGTAGCCTTGGCAACACAGGAACTGCACGACCCACAAAAACTGACCCACAAAACTGTTGTTCTTAAATGTAGGCTACATAACACTGTCCTACGCTTGGACACACACAGAATTACGCATGCTCTCTCTCTCTCTCTCTCTCTCTCTCTCTCTCTCTCTCTCTCTCTCTCTCTCTCTCTCTCTCTCTCTCTCTCTCTCTCTCTTTCTCTCTCTCTCTCTCTCTCTCTCTCTCTCTCTCTCTCTCTCTCTCTTTATCCCCTCGGGCATCCCTCTTAGCACAGTGAAGGATTGTCTTAACGCATGCATGTTAACATGCATGTTAAAACTAAATGCTGAGAAAAGAGCATGATTTTTGGAATCTGTTCTATCGAAAGCGTCAGTTTCTTAAAAACCACCGTAGTTTGTGCCGGTCAGTCTAACACCAATAAGTCACCATAAAAAACATTTAGTGTTTCTCACTGTGTTTTTGGTTGTCCTCTCCACCGCCTTCTTCACTTTGCCATAGGTTCCTTTACCTAGAGTCTCCATCACCTCGAAGCGGTGTTTCAAATTGTGCTTATGCTGGTGCTTTTTCACCTCCACCGGGGTTGCTGTTGTTGTTGTTGTGGTTATGGTTGTTGTTGTCCTTGTCGTCATCATACTCCGCACACCGCTGTTGCTATTGTGACCGAGATGTCCCGGGGAGACCTCGCCGCTGCCAGACTGGTTGCAGGTAGACACCGTTAGCAGGCATTGGACCCGGGACGGGTCACTGGTGCTCATCGTGCCACTGTTGCTGCGTGCCTCCCGCCTGCCCATCTTCTCTGCGCACCTGTCACTTAGAGCGCTTCTCTGAACGGAACCAGAAGCCAATAGAGTGACGTGTACAAAAAAAGAGAGGCATATTAACAGCTGTGGTGAGATGTTATAATGAAAATAATTGTATCTGCATCTATATGTCGTGGAGGCTCCACGCGCCCCTGCATTGTCGTCCTCTTCCTCTCCTCTTAAAGGGCAGAGTAGCGGAACGACTACACCACATGGATGATGGGAGCAATGGGCGGAGCTACCTCATACCAATACCAGCTGTCATAGCAACCGAAGGGCTAATTTAGGGACCTTTTGGTTCCGTGGGTCCGCTCCACCGTCGACCAACTGTTGGGGAATGCTGGGAATTCCAGTCAGAGTGAGACGGCATCCTTAAGTCAGCACTACTTAACTCCACGCTTTTGACGTTCAGGCGTTTCAGTATGTGTCGCAACGGTTTATCTATTATAGAGAGGTTCGAGAACATATTATGAAACATGATAATGCAATAATTTTTTTATTTATTTTCCTTTCAAATATCTGTCCCTGTAGAATAGATAGCAAACAACACATTACATATAAGTGTTGGTTGCATGGCTCTCCCATTGGTATGGGCCTACCTTGTGGAGGAAAAGTTCTGGGTTCATGAAAAAGACAATAGAATAGAATAGAATAGAATAGAATAGAATAGAATAGAATTATTTTTGTTGCACAGAGAAAAGCACAATGGATCAGCAAAACGGAGCGTTCACAAAAATCAAACAACTATTAAAAGTGAAAAAACAAACTAATAGTTAAGGTGTATATATATATATATAAGTATATCTTGCTGAAACCTATACCTATACCTAAGCAATAGGATGCACCCTCCATAGATGTCCACCTACCATGCATAAGAATGGAGGATTGACATGGCGTTGACCTTTTGTTCAAGAAGACTAGACTGAGGGTGTGAGGTGGTGCCTTGGAGGGGGGCTGGTCTACAGTCAGATCACTGTCACGCCTGGCTGCTCCTTCATCCACCACACAGGGCTTCCCAGCTCTTGAACTACTTGGGTGGTTTGGTGGTCATCTTGTGTCTGCCTGCATCCATGGGAAATAAATAATGATTTATCCCCCCTGATTTCCAGTTATATAGTGAATAATCGGCTAAGATCGTGAGTCAGCAACGCCGGCGTCGAAATGTGTCCATTGTGTTTCTGCAACAGGGTGCATGTGCAGCCGCCGTTATTACACTCATCACCAAGAAGGACTGAGTCACCCATTGTCATTGGCCACACACACACACACACACACACACACACACACACATAATACTGACAGCTCATTGGCTGGGAATCCCTTGAGGGGAGGGAGGGCCCTGCTGCAGCATCACCATTATACAGCCGTCTCATGTACACTGAACGAGTGTACATATTGAGTGTACATATTGCTATGTTCCAGATGGACAGACCACAGCCGTTCCTCCTCCTTGCACGACACACTGCTCACACACCTTTCCTCGCCCGGGGCCAATCCGCAACCGAAACAACAGTTGTTGAGCAGGCCTGGCTCAGGTTCTGGGTGGTCCTCCTGAACCCCAGAGAGACATGAGAGACAATGGAAAGGAAGGCTCATTGGCAGTTCTATTATATATTATTCGATTTAAAATTGTATAAAATATAGAATATTTTTTGTTGTGGATGCCATTCTACTTTGAGTTCTAAACTTTTTGTTCTCTGTTGATCCTCTGGGTTTTTAGCCATGACTATTCTATTGTCCTCTGTTGTCTATTGGATGGAGGACAGCCACTGCCCTGCATGACTAGTTGGCACCAAGACTTCACCAAGCCCAAGGGGGGGGGGGGGGGACCGACTCTAATATATTCCAGCATATAGCATCACAGGACCACGGAGCAAGCCTGTTTGAGAATCTTCATCCGTTTTGAGTATCAAAAAAAGATAGGGTCTTTTTTCTTTACTTTTTCCCTCCTCGAAATATTACTGCCACCTAGTGGCCCTGGTTCGTAAAGGGTTGTAAACGAAGAGTTTGAGTTTGAATTTAGATTATAAGATATAGCCAACAGAACCTTTTTTTTTTATTCATATTTATTGAACATCTTCGTAGAACCTGAGGAAAATTTTAGCAGATTCATAGGTGTAGATGTATCCTTCTTTACTAAAGATAACAAACACACACACACACACACACACACACACACACACACACACACACACACACACACACACACACACACACACACACACACACACACACACACACACACACTATAGGATCCAACTTCCTCCATCTTGCCATAAACATCTACAGACATATTACTTACTAACAGAATTATATTTTAGTTGTAAAAACATAGTTGTTTTTGTATGTTCTCTTCAATTGGATTGTTAGCTTGTTGAAAATCTCTGAACCAGCAGTACTACTAGATCATTCATCTAAAATCTGATGTGTGAGATTATCTTGTTGGTGACATTTCTGAAGTCTTATTGTGATGTTTGACATGGATACCGGCAACAATGTTTAAATAGACCAGCGAAATCTAATGTCCTAACACTTTTTTTTGGTCTAGTTGGTATGTTATTGTACACATAAGTTGTCAGAGTTGCAATTATTTACAACTATAATAATAATAATAATAATAATAATTATGTCTGAAGTAGAGAATTGTAACATTATACTCATGGAGAATTACCTTTTCAACGTGATTGTATTTTAAAGTCACTTCTTAATAACAATAATGCACTTAGTTCAAATGTCAATTAGGACATACAAGCTAATGAGAGGGGATGGTGCAACGTAGCAAATCCACATATACACACAAACACAAACACACACACACACACACACACACACACACACACACACACACACACTATCGTAAAAGGTGTGTCTGTTTTCCAAACTGCTGGTAGGTTGTCACTAACCATTATTTAGTTTATATGCAGCAACACATATTTTAACCAAAACTATCTGAGAATGAAAATGTAGCCTTTGGACACCTGGAAAAATGACATAATAGCAGCTGTCAACAAAGCCTGTTGCCACATTTTTTTCTCTTCTGTAGCAAAAAGGTTTGCAATAAATCATTTATGTGTGTATAAACATTTACTGGGAGATCTCTTGTTGTGTGTAGAAATCATTAACTCCACTTTCCCTTGCAGGGCTAAGGCACAGACTACTTGATCAAGTGCTGTATTTCTTCAACATTTCCTCTTTGATGGTTGCCTGTGTGCCAAACACTCAACTAACACAATATATATCAGGTTTCTTTGCTTTCTCTCTCTCTTTTATTTTCATAGTCAATATAGTCAACATAGCCTTTTGAAATGCTCTCTTTAAAGTGAGTGCGAGAGAAAGAGAGAGAGAGAGAACGAGAGAGAGAGAGAGAGAGAGAGAGAGAGAGAGAGAGAGAGAGAGAGAGAGAGAGAGAGAGAGAGAGAGAGTAGTAGGGGCGGGGGTCAAGGTGAACAGCCAATATGTGACACCCATAGAAGAGGCCCCTTAGCAGGGAACATGTGGAGACAGTACCTAGGTGGTAAATGGTTGTTAAGTAAAAAGTTAACGATTTGCTTCAGAATGTAGCAGGTCCACTCAAACAAAATGTACAAAAACAAAATGTCATTGAGTTAGGTTAAGGAGAGATCAACATGCAGTGTTATGTGAGCAGGGATCGAAAACGCACTGTTGATGTAAGCATTAAACTTGTCTTTGGATTAAAGACAAATAAAAATGTACCAAAAATACCCAAGTTACTAGAATTATGTGTGGGCTTATAGTTTGACTCAATACATTCCAAAGCAAATATTCACCTTCTCACTTCACAATATTTGCCTTTTCACTTCACAATATGTATGCCTGTATGTACGGTGTTGTATTGCATTATTTGATGAAAAAGGCTTTGTAATACAAGAGTGTCAGTTGTTTTTTTCATTGGATGAGCTTATTTTTTTCAGTTTGATACCTTTTATCAACAGTATTTATATATTCACATCAAGTATACAGTATTTACATATGCATATCAAGTATACAATATTTCAAAATTTCAATATATACATATCAAGACTTTTGTAATGGAAACATTTTATTTTCACTTTCTGTTTCTCTTCATGCCATTTGATGATTATGCCTTTTCCCTGACCCCCTTGGGGAGGTCAAGGGTCAAAGGATCCAACTGATAAGGCACCGTTTCCCGCTTTATGACATTTGTCGTCAGTTTCTTTAAAAGATATTGCATTCACATTGCAGTTGTCAATGATCAAATCAAATAATATTTACCTAAAGGACAGAGTTTCTGTGTTCTCATCAAGTAGAAGAATGCAAAAGGGGATCCCTGATGACCGGTTTACCCCAGGTACAAAGGTTAACGTTATAGGAACTGGTAGGGTGGTTAGACAGTGCAAGGAAAAGGAGACAAAGCGTAGATGATGAAGGGGAAACCACATATGGATTTATCCATCACACATCATGTGAGGAGCAGAGCTGTCCTCAACATTTCTGAGAGCTGTGCCACTGTATAAGAAGTCCTTGCTTTTTCCGATGTGTTGGACTTCTCCTTGTGAAGTTCTTAGAGAGACGCAGGGCAAACTCCCATCTGAGGCCTCGAATTATTGTGAGGCCTCGGATTATTGAATGTTTGTTGTTGCTGATATGTTCTATCATTTTACATTCTTCAAAGTCTCTTCTGGTCTGACGATTTCAGATCTAAAGGTGAGTGGTGGAAGCAAGTTAAAATGTAAGAGTGGGCCCGTGGTAATTCACATCACATCAGAGATGTGACAGCAGTTTGTCATTTATATATATATACTGTATATATATATATATATATAATTATTTTTTTTTATTTATATATCAGACCAAAGGGCACTAGTAAACAAATGAAAAGGAAGCATTTATCATTGATATAGTGCTATATGGATTAAATGAGGGAAAAGCTGTTTGTGTTGAGGGTTGAGTGAGGGGTTGGCATGGTAGTGCCAACGATACTGCAAATTATTCATTTATTCACGTGAATCCATATTTAAAAGTTGTGTAACCTGATCAAGTGCATTTTTTGGTTGAAACGGTGAAAAAAAAAAAAAGTCATGTTTCATTCTTTTGTTATTGCTTTCCAATGGGACTATCGCCCTATATCTGATGACGTGAACAGGGAAGCGTCGTAAAGATAAACCTTTATGAGTTTTAAAGAGGAAACAGGGGCGCCATCGTGTCATCAAAGGTCACACACCAAGGACTCGGCTGGCGTAGTATTTTGTTTTACCAATCCTACTGTCCCCGGGGTTGAACCTTCGGTTGGGCAAAGGGAGGCTGTGTGCTCAGGCGATATTCAAGATATCCTATCAGCGCTGTCTTTTTCCTCAGGTTAATCATCGCTGGACGTGGAGCACAAAAGCTGCACTTCAAAATCCCGCTAGCTTTGGGAATAAAGAAGTGGGGACAGAGGTGGGGTGTCCTTTTTTTTTTTTTCTATAAATAGGACCAGAGTGAAAGTCCACATCCACAGTCCAAAACGCACAGCAGCACAACCAGGAATACTACAGAACAGAACAACATTTATATTTAATGTTTTTGCTAAAGACGACATTGAAATTTATAGATTCAGAAAAAAACCTACCGCCAACAAGTTGAAGTTGAAGAAAAAGCACAAAAAAGCATTCAAATGGGAGTCCCTTCCTCCGGGGACTTTTGTGTCCAGCGGAAGGTACTGGCCGAGTCGGCCCTGGATGAGTTGGGCCGCAGAAGGACGCACTCCACCAAGCCGCCCCTGACCCAGCGGGTCAAGGACTCTCTGAGGTAGGTCCTGGACAATGATCCAGCTGCTCAGGGGAACCGCACACTGTCACACACGGGAAGAGAAATCGTTGACTGTGGACTTTGATAATAAGGCAAAGTTTTCCGCGCTATTGTGAGTGTTGTTCCTAAATGTATCCTCAACCTCTTACTGAAAAATATGGTGATTTTGGGACAATGATAAAACAGTAGGCCTATATCTTACAATTTCTGTGGGACACTGTGCCACGTTTTACTTTCTCCATCTGTCCCGAGCACAATGTAGAATGAGCAGGCTTAGGCCTAAATTATTTTTTATGTATTTCTTATTTTTCACATTTAATTTCATGATAATGCAAAACCTTAAAATGCAAAAATCCTGCATGTTAATACAGGATATTTTTAAACACAGAAATATAATTGTGGTATAGGTCCATCTCTTTAATGCATTATTTGTGGTATATTTCATAAACACATAGATAACATTTAAGACATATAGACAAAAAATAAATACCACTAATACCACTGAATACATTTTCACTTGCCTTAAGAAAATGCAACCTCCGCAATTGAACACGTACCATATATGAATTAGAAAGCCAACAATACATTAAATAATGTTATCATTATTGTTGCAATGTGATGTATGTTAATGGTGAACACAATAACTACTCATTGACACCCTTTCAGCCTTGGGTGAATGTCATGGTTTACAAAGCTTGATCAGAAAACAACAATCAATACGATGATGCACTTCCTACACATCCTATTCCCATGTTCATAACATGCATCATTCAATAAACCTTCCTAAAAGTCTATTTTTAAATTAGTACACACACTGCTGGATCTTGTGATTCACAGTAGCTCCTCATCCAGATTTTTCATCAGTTATTTATAAGGTTGTGCTGACGCAGAGGGTCAAACTTTAGTGTACCATTTGTTCTTTGGTCCACCAATGTTCAATTTACCCCCTCTAAACCGTCCTCCACGTTGTAAACCTGGCTTTTAAGTACATTTTTATGTTACATTTTTCTGCATTGTGTACTATTTTAATGCATAAAAAAAATAGGCTTTAGTGTGGCCTAGGTGCACAGCATCACGTTGTTGTAGCTTAGCGGCCCCTCTTTGCCTATAGCCCACAAGTGAACTCCTCATGCGAGGACATCTGATAAACACTTGAGATGTGTTTAACTTCCAAGACTAAGACCCCTCGCCAGCGTGGTTCTGGTGTTAGCGACACCCTGACTGACTGAGAGGACGGAGCGCTTGTCTGGGCTCCTTCTCAATGTTTCTTCCTGGACGAATAAGGGAGTTTTTCCCCAGTTTTTCCCCCCCAGTTGGCCTTGAGTTAGGGCTGTCGTATAGTGTGGGCTGCGAAGCCATTTGAGAGCGCTACTGTGATAAGGGGCTGTACAAATAAAATAGACTTGACTGACTGACCTGATAGCCAGAGAACATTTATGCTGAGTAAGAAAGTACGATCACAAGGGGATTTGTGAATCTTACAAAGGAGATTTAGAAGTGGACATTCTGCATACTAATTAAAAAACATTGCGTGAATGTGGATGTACTTTAATCACTAAACCTGGTTTTAATTGCCTCCTGATCTGAGTCTATCTGCTCTTCCTCCTCCTCTTCTACCTCTGGGAGTCAGATGTTCAATGCCAGGGCTGAAAAGGGCGGTGTTGAAATGGGTGCCGGTGCTCTCCTGGCTGCCTCAGTACTCCATCAGGGAGAACGCAGTGGGTGACGTAGTCTCTGGTCTGAGTGTGGGCATCATGCATCTACCACAAGGTGCGTGTGTGTGTGTGTGTGTGTGTGTGTGTGTGTGTGTGTGTGTGCGTGTGTGTGTGTGCGTGTGTGTGTGTGTGTGTGTGTGTTTGTTGAGAAAATATGACATGAAATATGAAATTAACCCACACCTAACTCGTCGTTTATATATATCAGAATGTTGTATTCATTGAGCACCCGACACTATTTGTTCAAAAAGTACTTTGATAGCGTGCATGTGTGTGTGTGTGTGTGTGCGTACCTGCGCGTATCTGCGTATGTGTTGATATGTGTTGATATGTGTGTGTGTGTGCATTTGAATTGTGTGTTTTGTGAATGTTTTGTGTACATCTTAACATAAGATGTTAACCTGTGTTCTCACAGAACACACCGAGAAACAACAACAGATTTACGGATAATGCTCATCTCAAAGTTGTGAATTTTGTGACTTAGCCTACTTGCCATCAAGTTCACATTAACATATGATGTACATGTTTGCGTGTGTGGGTGCATTTGCATGTGTGTGTGTGGGTGTGGATCCATGTGCGTGTGCGCATGTGTGTGTATGTGTGCAGTACTTAATTGCAGATGTTATGCCCACATCAGGTATGGCCTATGCCCTCCTGGCCTCCTTGACTCCAGTGTTTGGTCTGTACACCTCCCTCTTTCCTGTGATCATCTACTTCATCTTTGGGACCTCCAGACACATATCCATTGGTGAGACACCCAGGGGAGAACGCTCTGGATTGAGCCTTTAGATCACAATGGTGCCGTAGACGGCCTTGTCGTTACAGCACAAACTTTGTTTGTGCTGTCTTTACATATAATCAATTTGCCTTTATTCTTTTGTACGTTTTATTTTATGTTTCATGATTGACATTATTGTTCTCATGATAATAATACAAAATACAATTATTAATGTTTTAACAACAACGTCGTATTTTACTTTTTTATGCCGGTATGTTGAGATTGACTCAATGTACCATGGATCAAATTCCTGCGTTAAATCATGGTTAGCCAAGAGAGAAGATGCTGATTCAGATTATACTATTCATTCACGTGTGTGTGTGTGTGTGTGTGTGTGTGTCCATGTGTGTGTCCATGTGTACATCCATGGTGGTGCACGTAATGTATGTATGCTTGCATGTGCGTGTGTCTAGGTACATTTGCGGTTGTCAGCATCATGGTTGGCAGCGTGACAGAGAAGTTCGGCCCAGACAGTGAGTTTGTGGTGGCGGGGAACGTGACCAACGGCACCGCTGGGGTGGACATTGAGGCGCGAGATGCCTACAGAGTCGAGATAGCATGCGCCCTGACCGCTGTGGTGGGAGTCCTACAGGTACACATCCGGTTTTTAAGTGCGCGTACCTCTCTTTCATCGCTATCCAAACTGTTAAAGCTAGGGTAGGCAATTTATTTGATACCCCTTTTTGTCCTAATTGTTTTTCTATTGACAGCATTCAATAAATAAAAAATAAAATAACAAAGAAATTCTGTATCTCTGGCTTTCACAGGCCTGTCATAAGCTCGTCCAATCGTTCATTTCGGCCCGAACTAAATGATTGGATGGCCTAGCTAGCTGTCTGTTTACCTACCAGCATACCTGCAGGCACTTGGCCGGAGCACTCTGCCCAAGCTAGTCATGTGTTTAGGGGGAGTTGCTTTGGAAGGCGGCCAGAAGAGAAGGGGAGGATATTTTCTATTGGATACTTTCAAAATAGAATCTGCTGGATGGTTACTCCAAATTGACTTCCCTAGTTACATCTCTCGTCTAAATACATTGAATTCAATTTTAAATATTCTCTATCTCTATTTATCCCACAAGGGTCAATTTAATGCAGGCACTTTGGTAAATGGAAAGAAAGGAAGACTATTAAAATGTAGATATTGTAGATATTCCAATATACAATATCAATCATACACATTAAAGACAATAAAAGCATCAGGTAAACATGATAGGCCAGGCAAGGCCTTTCTCATAATGTGCACAGTGTGTTCAGACAAAAGTACATTTTCAATCTATTTGCTGTATATGTAAATACAACTATATGTTTAAGAAATGTATTGTCATTGTGACTGGGAGACCATGCAACGTGTCTTCTTTGTCCAGATCCTGTTTGGCCTTGTGCGGTTTGGCTTTGTGGTCACCTATCTGTCGGAGCCTCTGGTGCGTGGCTACACGACCGCAGTGGCCCTCCAGGTGCTGCTGTCACAGCTGAAGTACGTCGTAGGGGTTCATACGACACGCTTCACCGGACCTCTCTCACAGATTTACGTGAGTGTGTTTCATATCGTGCTCTATTCCTCCACACATTTCTAAGTGCCCCGTCTGAACTATTAGACATTAGATAAAAAGGTAACTTTGAAATGTGAATTTAAAATGTGAAGGCGCAAAAAATAAAGTAATACAAAACCAACATGCCTGTGTGTATTAACACACAGGTTGGTATGGACTATGAATAGCAGTATTTGAGTACATTTCATCCTGCTGTATTTCTTTGCACTCCATCATTCATTTATTTTCCTTGTTTCCCCTCCTAGACGTTAATTGACCTCTGCTCATTGCTACCGAAGACAAACATTGCAACGCTGGTGATTAGTATTGTGGCACTTTTTGTCCTTGTTCTGATCAAGGAACTGAATGCCTACTACAGGAAAAAGCTACCTATGTCCATTCCCATAGAACTGATAGTTGTAAGTTTTTATTTTCTTCCTTCCTTCTTGTATATTTGCTAACATATGTATAACCACCAGGGGACGCCATAAGTCTTTTAGCCTAAATGACGATGGAAATGTATTGAGCTAATGACGTCATAAGATAATGTTTTGGCTTTTGATGCTTGCATTCCTAAAAAAAACACGTTTTCATTCATTTATACAATATGTATGTATATGACATGATAGCTTTCTTGTGGTATTTATTTCACAGCTCATAGTAGCAACGATCATCTCATATTTTGCACAATTCAGAACTCAATATGGAGTGGATGTGGTTGGAGCAATACCCAGTGGGTAAGTAGACCTACATTGTTTATGTATATTAGTAAATGTATCTGATAGAGTCCATTCAGGGACAAACTGTAAAGCGAGAAAAAAGAGTTATGACAACACACAACAGAAATATACAGAATTGAAAAGTTTGATTTTCAAAGCAATAGAATATGATAATGAGATTATTTGTTTGTACCATAGGGGAATAAACAGAGAAAAACAAATGGATGTTTTTCTCTTTACAGAGAAAGAAAAAAATACTCACATCAAATCACACATGTATACCACACCCCACTTGACTTTTTGTTTGCAGGGCAGGGCCTCAAAACTAAATATTTCCAAAGGCCTATTCATAAAAACAGGGTAGACTAAAGTGGCACATAACTTTACCACACAAAGACACTACTTATCAGGCCAAAGTCAGTTTAATCCCTGGGGAAAATAATTCCCTTCAGGCATTCATAACTTTCAAATAATTCGGTACAAAAGCATGCCGTCTGCAGTGAGACATCTATCACGTGTCCAGGCTAACAAATTCCTCTTGTCTCTCCTCCCCCCCCTCCAGGCTGAAGGCTCCTCGAGTCCCAGATGGCAACTTATTTATATTGGTGTTCCCCGATGCATTTGCCATCGTGATCGTAGCTTACGCCATTAGCATCTCCATCAGCAAGACTATGGCCCTTAAACATGGCTACACGGTGGATAGCAATCAGGTACGGCTGGGTCAAACATAACTAAACTCACGCACACCATTACTGACGCATACATACTGATGTAGAGACACGTTGTATGAGGCTCTGTGTATTTCACAGTGTGCTACGGTGTGTTCTGTCAAAGAACGACAACAACAGCAACGACAAACAGAACAATTCAAACTGACACATGTGTACTCTACCCTCCGGTTCAAGAGGAGACAGAGAGAGTCATTTTTGGAATCCTCCACTCTGTGCTCCGTCACACTCAGGCATGACTGTAACCATGGCACCCAAAGTGTGTTTATTGTTTACCTCCGGACAATCAGCGTAGACTAGAGGAGACTAGAGATGGATTCCTTTTTAGAGTTGTCTCTGTGTGTGTGTGTGTGTGTGTCTCTCTCTCTCTCTCTCTCTCTCTCTCTCTCTCTCTCTCTCTCTCTCTCTCTCTCTCTCTCTCTCTCTCTGTGTCATGAGCAGGCCAAGTAATCATCCTCTTCCACATGCCTCCATGTGTTAATTCTCCAGGCTAGTACTGGCCTAATATTAGACCCCGTTCTCTTAAAGCTTTTCTAAAGCTGGCCCTATTTGTTCCCCTCTATTGCTCTTGTCATGTCTGTGATCAGCTAGAGAACTCTGTTTTTACAGAGCTTTATGTGAGCTTTATCACAGAAACACGCAAGCGCAGTCCATGGCAAATGACCGAGATGGTGGTGATCTGGAGAACAGCTGTGCACTGGGAATACTGAAAGCTTTTGCAGAACCGTGCTGAACTAAATGTTTAATGTCCAACAATCTTCGTCATTAAATATGTCTGCGTCTACAGGGAGGGGTTCAGGGAGAAGATGGAGCAGGACTGTGAGGTTTTAATTAAAAGATAATACATTTTAATTCCCATGGATTATGTGGTCAGACATTTACCCAAGTTTTCTTCGAAACTGTATCAGGAAACCTGCACTATTCATATTTTCTCTTCTTATTGTATTATCTTTAATTTAAGTAGTAAGCCACGAGAGGCCGTGGTTAACACTGTGATTATAGAAATAGCTAAGAGACAGTGGCTTTCAATACAACAAGCAGAAGCCATTATTGAACACCAGCGTAAATGGGCTTGTTCTTGGAAAAATAGAGTTACAAACCGCCCTGTTTCAGTAACTTGTTAAATATGAAATGTGGCTCATGTAGTTCTGTGGTGTTTCTACAGGAGCTGGTAGCCCTGGGCCTGTCCAACGTGTTCGGGGCTTTCTTCCAGTGTTACGTTGTGACGGCTTCTCTGTCCCGTAGCCTCGTCCAGGAGAGCGCAGGAGGCAAGACCCAAGTAATACACACACACACACACACACACACACACACACACACACACACGGGTTCA
The DNA here is from genome assembly GCF_964030765.1 of Micromesistius poutassou. Taxonomy (NCBI): domain Eukaryota; kingdom Metazoa; phylum Chordata; class Actinopteri; order Gadiformes; family Gadidae; genus Micromesistius; species Micromesistius poutassou. The sequence goes on along the minus strand of NC_140285.1, from coordinate 9,894,236 downwards.
TCTTCATGGATATACAGTCTCAGGTCTATTCAGACCTGTGACCCTAACCCTAACCTCACTTACCTAAATAGAATGAAGAATTGTGTGAATCATCATTGTGATAATTGTATGTTTGCTCAGGTCGCAGGACTCGTATCTTCCATCATTGTGCTGATCACCATTCTGAAAATTGGCTCTCTATTTGCAGAGCTCCCCAAGGTAACTTTCTTCAACCCATCTCGAGAGGCAGAGAGTCTACACAGTAGAGGGATCCCTCTTTTGTGGATGACCTCTTCCTCTCTCGCATCTCCATCAAAACTCTTTTTGGTACAATACATAATATGTAATGATGTGTGTGATTGCGTGTGTGTGTGTGTGTGTGTGTGTGTGTGTGTGTGCTTTGCCATGCAGGCAATCCTAGCCACCATCGTTTTTGTGAATTTGAAAGGAATGTTTAAGCAGTTCCACGACATACCTCTGCTCTGGAAGAGCAACAAGATCGATCTGGTATGGCTTCATAACGTGTCCTCCAGTCCTCTCAACAGTCCATCCAACACTGTGCCCAATCCTCCTCTCATTTGCACACTTTCCATATTTGTATAGCCTTATCATACCTTTGTGTTCTACATATATTTTTCTTTATTTAAATGTATATTCTGTATTCTATATTATTGAGCTGAGTAACTGAAACAGAAGCAAATTCCCCCAAATCAATGAATGAACAATGGGATCAATAAAGTAAACTGATCCCCCCCGCCCCCAGATGATCTGGTCGGTCACCTGGGTGGCCACCATCCTGCTCAACCTAGACATCGGTCTGGCCGTGGCCGTGGTCTTCTCCATGCTCACAGTCATTTTCAGGATCCAGCTGTGAGTGCACACACCTTCCTCAACAATGTTTAACGCTGTTGAAGGCGCCGGTTGCACGTCCCCCTGTTACATCTCCCTGAAAACCTGTCTCTCTCAGACCACGCTACTCCATCCTGGGCCACATGCCGGGCACGGAGCTGTACGTGGACATGGACGCTTATGAGGAGGTAAGGAGTAGGTTCATCTCAGGTGTTTGGTGCCTCCCATAATACACCCCAAGCGTTCTGTAACAATGTGTGAAATAATCAAACTCTATGAATAGTTCTGTGAATAGTAGAGTGGTTCCATGAAATCTGGTGATCTGTGAGTCGAAGTGAGGAGATGAACGCTGGAGCTATGTTTTGAGTCCCTGATCACCGCTTGTGCTGCCGTTGTGTCCATGCAGGCCAAACAGATTCCAGGAGTTATAATCTTCCGTTCTTCGGCTACAATCTGCTACACCAATGCAGAGATGTATTTGGAGGCGCTACAAAAAAAGGTGTGTGTGTGTGTGTGTGTGTGTGTGTGTGTCTGTGTAAGCTTATGTAGGTGTTTGTGTTTATAGAATGTGCAACTTATGAGTGTGTTAATGTGTGTGTGTGTGTGTGTGTGTGTGTGTGTGCGTGGGCATATCTAATGGAAGGGTAAAAATAAATTCCTTATTTGTATCCTTAATTGCTTTCACTTGCTGTCTAATGTTCTCACTGCATCCTGCCGGCTTTGCAGAGTGGGATCAACATCATAGAGCAGCTGACAGAGAAGAAAAAGCTAGAAAACAAACTGAAAAGGCAACAGGAGAAGGAGAAAAAGAAAGCTAAAAAGGCGGCAAAGAAACTGCAGGTACAACCCTGCATCCAACGCACGCCCGTTGACCTGAGAATGAGCGTAAACGCCCTTGCCTCGACGGTGTGAGCCATGAATTAATGAATGCGTTCCCGCTGCACCTCTCTCCAACCTAAAACCAGGTGGACCTCAACAGTGAACACAACCCTTCAGTGAAGAAAAAAGGCAAAAAACACCAGACGGTTCTTATCAGCCCAACGGAGGCGGGCCCAGTGTACGGCGGTGTTGACGGACAGGTGAACTCGGCCTATCAGAACGACCCAGAGGTTTCAGACGCCTATCAGAACGACCCAGGGGTTTCACACGCCTATCAGAACGACCCAGGGGTTTCAGACGCGTATCCCGCGGAAGATGATGACAACGCCAAGGAGAACGGGGCCGTGACGCGCAAGACACGGCGTCGCACGCACAGCGTTATCTTGGACCTCTCCACCACCAGCTTTGTGGACACGGTCACAGCCAAGACACTAAACAATGTATGATGTTTTCTATTTGTTGTTTCATATCGGTATGCTGTTTCCGCACACGCACGCATGATTAGTTCTTGTCAACGTGTAGTAAGAAACAGATATCTCAACGATCAGGCTTTATCTGTACATAGGAGCATGTATCCCTTTAGTGGGAAAACGTCTTGGAATTAAAGAAGAGGTCCTACGTTGTATTGAACTGAATTGTTAAATTAGCTCCTGTCGTATGTACCACATACACCCAGTGCGCACACATCTTGTACTTTGGTGATATGAGGTAAGATGAGGAAGATGACATACTCACATGGTCACATTTCTACAACATCTATGTGCAGATATTCAGAGACTTTGGAGAGATAGATGTGAGTGTCTATCTGGCTGGCTGTCAAGGTGAGCTCACACCAGACACAACACAAGATCATCCTTGTCCTTTGTACACACACACACCCCCCACACACACACACACACACACACACACACACTAAGGCTGAGGCAATACATGAGGGTCAAATCCTGACCTTGTACAGCCAAACCCAAACACGGGTAACCCTCACATTTCCCTATAATCAAAGCAAAACTGCCACAGCAGTCCTCTTTCCCTTTTTGTGAATGGATCTTTCTCCTGTTTGTGTGTGTGTGTGTGTGGGTGTGTGTGTGTGTGCTTGTGTGCGGTCCCTGTTGGATGACTCGCCACCAGTTTGCATTGTGCAGCAACTGAAGAGGGCGGGCATCTTCAGCGAGTCCATCCTACTGAACAATCTGTTCGTCACCATCCACGACGCTGTCCTCCACACTCTGGAGCGCCAGGCGCTAAAGGACTGCGGCCAGGTGGGGACCCGCTTGCTGAAAGGGC
>NC_140285.1:9852682-9891045 GCF_964030765.1 Micromesistius poutassou | reverse complement strand
GGTTAATGTACAATGCCCTGTCTTTGAAGCCTAAGTAGATTGGCAACTGTTACTTTTTGTGAATAGCATTTTCTAGAATAGTTGATAACCTCATTCCTCATTCCTAACCTCATTCCTTCTCCAAAATGTTCCCTCATCAGGTGTTATCACATCGTGCAATTCTTAGTTTCTGTTTCTGTTTCGAAACAACACTCCAAGAGAGCAGCACTCAGGGTTATGTCAGTGGTGTGTGGTCGATACCAGCATAGCCTGACATCCTTGTTATATTTAAGGGGTTAAGCACTTAGAATACATTTAGCTTCTACCGCTCTACAACTCTGTTTATTAGTGGTGTATTTTACAGCTATCACAGTATTAGTGGTGGTATATCTTACGCCTCTGGAAATTGGATGTTCATCATGAACAGAGGTCTTCTAAATCTCTACGATAAAGAATTATAATACCATTCATTGACAGAGCCATTTGTGTAATGTATGTTTTCATAATCCTGTAATAAGTCCATTAGTCTTCATAAGCCATACAATACTCCCATATTAGCTGTTGAAGAGCTGATTGTATTTCTGTATGTATTTTCAATGTAGATACATTAGTGTTATGAGGATAGTGATATATAATCACTGTTATTGATATGTATCAATATTCATAACAAAAAGCGAAGACATAATCACACTTAACTTTTTTTATCATATAATATAATAATAAAATGTGTCTAGTATCTAAGCTTCTACGACTACAACTACGAAAGATCTTCAGGATACCATTGAATGAGATACAAGTTCATAAAAAATATTATATTAGGGGTGTCTGTAACTGCAGAGCCAATAAAAAGGAAATGACCACATCATTTCCATCTCATCATGTCGCATCATTTATTGCTTCTTCCTTGGAATAGGATCATTCTGGGCCACAGTCATAGCTCTGCTATCCACAGTCCAATCTGACATGTTGTATCATCTCAATGTGGAAATACCCCCCCAGCCCGCGCCCCACAAACTTGTTAAACACTGATGATTCATATCCTCCTACAATACAAAGGGACACTTATATTTTCCTTTTTTTTTTTAGAAGTGGAATTCATTTTTTGTACAGCTACAATGATAAGAATACCACGGTAAAAAAAAAACGAAAGATGAGTCAAAGTTCAGTTTGACTGAACAGTGAGATGAGACGTGCCACTTTTAATCAACACGTACGCAGTCGGACACACGTAAGCACAAGGTACATCACTGGTGCACATGTAAACACTGCAGATGCAGGCAACACACCTCATACACACACCCACACACATGCACGCACACACTCACGCGCACACACACACACACACACACACCTATACACACACCCACAGGTATGTGCACACGCCCACACGGACCCACCTACACAACCACACACACACACACACACACACACACACACAAACCCATACACACACACACTTTTAATGTTAAACACTTAGGGCTTTCATGGGGTTAGTTTGACTACATGGTTTAATTTGTCTTTTTTCTTCCACATGCATCCAGCACCAGGCGTGCCTCTGTCGGGTCGGGACGGACGAGGTTGTCGTTTGGCCAGCGGCGGCGGCGGCGGCTGCGGCGAGCTAGGGGGCGCAACGGATGTAAGGCGAGAGGCGGGGCGTTCACATTGCGGCAATAATCGGACGACGACACGTCAAAAAACTCACAGGACGAGACGGGGACGAGACGGCACTAGAAGGCGGGGTGCAAAGAGCGGGCGGAATGAAGAGCGGCGAGGTAGAGTGACTGGAGAGAGCAGAGCGTGAGGAGGGACATTACACCTGTTGGTTTCTCTCTGTCTGTCTGTCTGGCGCACAGTCTGGCTGTGGAGGACGGTTCTTCTGCCATCTGGTCTTTGGTCCAATACTTTTTTTTTCTTTTCTTCTTCCTTCATTGTGGGACCATAGGGGGAATGGGCGGGCACGGGGGGGGGGGGGGCGGGGGATGATTGATTGGATTGCTCCTGGCGCTCGGTGGACCTCTGTGGGTTTCTGCGGTTTTCTGCGGTTATACTGAGGGGGGGGGGGGGCTGGGGGCGGGATGCTTGTTTTCGGTTGGAGGCTGATGGTTAGATGACACTTTCGAAGTGCAGCGAGCTCTTGGCGCCTGCAGGGGGCAGCAGTTTGGCCTCGGACTCTGGGGCCAGGTACTCCATGTGGTGTCGGCCCCACACCGGCGTGGTCAGGTGCTGCCACCGCTGAGGGGAGAGACCACAAGCCAGTCAGCCATGTTATTGTTACTCTGGAGAGGGTTGGGCCAGAAGGAGGAGCTAATCAGAACCTTTTTTGTTTAAAATTCAGTATTCAGTTAAATCTAAAAGCCACACTTGAGTCTCCTAGTCGCACATGGAGAGTGGTTTGACCAATCACAATGATTCAGGATGCTGAATATCCGATTGGCTGAAACCCCAATCCTCCCTGCAGTAGAGTGGTAGGGAACTCCAGGGTCTAGGGTCTTCTACGCCATGTCGCCATGTTTATTCATAGTCGCAGGGTTCCTATTAGTAAAACTCTGCCGGGGTGTCCTTGAGCAGCACACTGGCTGAGACCTTGTGTCAGCAGCCTCCACCATGGCTGTGTGATTATGAATGGACTGATCCGAGGCATCGCTCTGAGCGGCCTTCTGTTTTACTCACCATATTGAACGCTGGCAGACAGTGAATGTGAACGCTTTGCACACTGCAGCACCGTCTGAAGGAAGTCAACACGACATGACACAGAGAGAAAGAGAGAGAGAGAGAGAGACAGAGACAGAGAGGGAGAGAGAGAGAGCAAGAGAGAGAGACAGAGAGAGACAGAGAGTCAGAGAGAGAGAGAGAGAGAGAGAGAGAGAGAGAGAGAGAGAGAGAGAGTCTGACCTCCCGGAAGGATCCTTTGCAGCGCAGCAGCTTGTAGGCGACGGTGATGGGGATGCAGAGCATGGAGGACAGCGCCAGGCACCAGCCCAGCGCCTCGCCCCACCAGGGGTACGTGTACGCCGTGTTGTAGGTCAGACGCTTGTAGTTCACCACGTGGAACAGGAACACTGCCTGCGGGGGGGGGGCGTCCCAAAGTGTGAGCGGTGGACGAACGACAAAAAATGAAAAAGGCTTTTGTGTTGACTGTTGTATTGGTGATGAGTTATCAGGCAGGTGGTGACTGCCACACTCCACCCAGAGTACGGTACAGTGCAGAGCAGGTAGGAGTCAGGCTCCACCGTGCCGACAGACTCTTTCAGCTGGGAGCCAAACGTCCCGACGACCTGGCCTGTCCTTCCCCCTTTTGTATGCCGTTGTATCTATATCTGTGTTGCTGTGATAGGTGCACATATAAATGCGTGCATCTGTGTGTGTGTGTGTGTGTGTGTGCGTGCGTGCGTGCGTGCGTGCGTGCGTGCGTGCGTGTGTGTGTGTGAGACTTACCACACAGACCAGAGGGGTGATGTAAGACCAGCACCACTTCATGTAGGGTAGGGGGCGATAGCCGATCATGCGGGCCACGTCGTCCATGAAGCGGTCGGCACCTGGGGGGGGGAGAGAAAGGGAGAGGGGGAGAGAAAGAGAGAGAGAGAGAAATAGAGAGAGAGGGAGAGGGAGAGTGAGAGAGAGTGAGAGAAAGTGAGAGAGAGAGAGAGAGAGAGAGAGAGAGAGGGGGGAGAGAAAGAGAGAGAGGGGGAGAGAAACAGAGAGAGAGAGGGAGAAAGAAAGAGAGAGAAAGTGAGAGGGAGAGAGAGAGAAAGAGAGCGAGTGATAAGGACAGCTGTTGTGTTGATGAAGGTGTTACGTGTGTGTTTGTGTGTATGTGTCGGGGGTCTTGGGGGTCTTACCGTACACCCAGGCCACTACCACACACTCCCAGAAGGCCTGCCACAGGAGGGTGATGCCACTGGCCGAGTAGTAGTCAAACAGCTGGAACACATACATACCTCCCTGCAAACACACACACACACACACACACACACACACACACACACACACACACACACACACACACACACAGACAGACAAACACAAATACAAAGACAGACAGAGGCACACACACACACACACACACACACACACACGTCATCACTTTTAATCCTTTTAATATTTCATGGGTGACCCATTTCCCAGGCTGGCTCCTCTGCCTCCTCCCTCTCTACCATAAATTTCCCCCTCCCTTTCTTAATCTCCTGCTAGGAATACATATCGATAACATTCAAAAAAACAAATATGGACTTCTTATTTCAGTGCTTCAGGAGCTTCCACGTCTTCCCTCAAAAGCCGTTACAGTTTCATGTCAGCCAAACGTGGCAGTTGTGTGTTGTGAAATACTGTGGTCTGGTGAGATTGCCTTGGTTAGCTGCAATGATCACTAAAAAACACGTGTGTAGCAGTCTGAGCAGCTGAGCGTTACCTCCGTGACCATGGACATGTCGATGAGGAAGCAGGTGAAGCAACAGACGGCCACCACCACCTCTCGCCTCACGGAGCCCAGCGCCGACTTTGGGGGCAGCATGTCTATGATGCCTGTTATCAAGCCCTCCACCCCTACGAACTGAGAGAGAGAGACATAGAGAGACAGAGAGAGAGAGAGAGAGAGAGAGAGAGAGAGAGAGAGAGAGAGAGAGAGAGAGAGAGAGAGACAGACCGGGAGCGGGGGATCAGGGAATAGAGAGAGAAAGAGAGAGAGAAAGATTGACAGATGAATGGGGGAGGGGAAGGACCGAGGGAGACAAAGTGGGAAGGACAGTAAAATAGAAGAGAGAGAGCGAGAGAGAGAGAGAGAGAGAATGTACAAGATAATAATCATTCAGCTGTTTTGAGATCTTTCCTACGAATGAAAGCACAGTCCCTTGTGGTGGTGGTGGGAGAGTGCAGCGAGGGAGATGGACGGAAGACAAGTGGAGGATTGGAAAGTGAGTGAGAGAGAATGAGTGAGTTGACACAACAGAAGACACACAGCCTCTGTTGGGAGGCAGACAGAGGCTCATTGACAAATCCATGGCTTACACAACAATGGATGTTGGCACACCGGATACCATACGCACAGACACACGCGCACACACACATATACAGACAGACATACACACACGACACGCGTACCAAGCAATGAGTTATTAAAAAATTGGTCACTGAGACAACCAATTGTTTGTGTATGAATGTAACAAAGAAAAAACTGATGCCAGCTAGTAAGTGTGTCTATTCTCAACAAAAGCTACCAAGTATGGTATTGAAATGAGAGATGAAAGGTTCTGGTAACAGAAAATTTTAATAAATCCTTCTCTGCTTTCAATGGAAGGTGTGAATACAAAATGAACGAGTTTTGTGTGTTTTACCTGGCTGTCCAGTCCCAGCACGAGCAGCATGAAGAAGAATAGCGCTGCCCAGACTGGAGCCATGGGCATCAAGGTGACAGCCTTAGGATAAGCGATGAAGGCCAAGCCCGGACCTGCAGATTAAGTTAAAGGTTAAAATCTGAAATTCCTTCTCACTACTGACCCCTCTGGCCTGTAAGTGAACTGCAGCCCTCAAGAGCTTGTGCATTCAAAGCACTCGTGGGCTGAGACAATAACAACCATAAACTAAACCAGTTATAGATATATATATATAAACGTTTTAGAAATTAAAAAAGTAATGAAAGAACAGACATGTTTGGCACTATCCACACTTTGGCATCACTTCCTTCCCTTTCCCCTTTTTAGAGATCAGCTAACATGCTGTTCTAGGCAATATATAAAGGCGTACGTTTAAAGGGATATGCCGAGATAACTGTAATATCTGGTGCTAAATTCCAAATCCCTCAAGGGGAGCTCTCTGGGTTAGCATTTGCTTCTGTTAGCACCTTCCATTGAACGACAGTATTATATTTTGAGGTACAGTAGCATAACCCTTTTACATGTGACGGGAATACACTTTTAATTACTGTCCAAAGACATCCAATTACTTCAGAATAGTCACTTAATCAAAACGAGTGCCAGTAACCACACAACAAGCTTGTAGTTGAACTAGAAACACAGAGATAATTGAGCACCTCCCTCGGCCCTGTGATTATAAATCTACCACCCATTGAAATGTGCCGCAACTCAATGGAAGCGGCTTACAGAAAGCAAACACTGAAACCAACTCCCCTTCTGGCCGCACAATGATGACCTGGAACTAATACACTCGTCTGAATCTGGGAGAGCCAGGCAAACGGCAGTTTTCCCAGTAGGGTGGTTAGGGGTGTTCTTACCGCTCTCTGCTACCTTGCTGATGTCCACTCCTTGTTCTGCGGCCATGAAGCCCAGCACGGAAAACACCACAAAGCCAGCAAAGAAACTGGTCCCGCTGTTGATGAAAGCCAGCACAAATGCATCCCTATGGAGAGAGAAAGGGAGAGGGAGAGAGAGAGAGAGATAATGTAATGGAGCTATTACAGTAAGCTTTTAGAAGATGCTATTGACATTAGGGGAGACAGGAGCATTCACAATAGGAGAAGTGGACGGGCGTTGGGGTAATATATGGACGAGGGAGATCAATAGTCATAGTGTGTGTGTGTGTGTGTGTGTGTGTGTGTGTGTGGACGGATCAGGTGAAGAGTAGAGTCACAAACGCTGGCAGGAGTAGCCTTCAGGTGGGCGGGGGGGGTCAGATGAGGAAAGAGCACTCTATTCAATGGCTCTCCTACGGAAGGGTCGGGCCTAAATGCCCCAAAAAACGGAAAAACCACGGCTCAGTTATTTGAACACACACACATGAGTGTGACTCACGGGGCAATGTCACGCCTGTGTCACAGTCTTTATCCTGACAACCCCTTTACGTGGAAAAATAAATAGTATTTGCGGAATTACCGGCCAAGAATAGAGCTGGGCTGGTTATTTGGGTTGTGCATAAACATCTGCCTGACCTGAATAGCTGCAGCAACGCAGTGCAGCAGTAGCAGTGGCCGATGCAGAAGCAGCAGCACCAGCAGCAGCTGTCTTAGGCTTTAACTCAACAGAGTGAATTGTAAGGCTCCATTAGTGACAGGCTAGACCTTTAGTGACACTGAATGAGTCACTGAGTGAGACAATGGAGGACTAGGAGCGATCTCCACAGTGGTCAATAGAGCTGGAGGGAGACCAGGATACCGCAGTGGGAGTTGCACGGTGAGAGAGAGGGAGGGAGGGAGAGAGAAAGAGAGAGAGAGAGAGGCCAATCGTCCTCTAACTTCCTATTTCGGGCAAAAAGAGAAATAGCCAAGGGGAAGAATCTTTCTGGGACTAGTTTAGCAGAGCGCCAGGATCAGGTGGTTCGATGTATCAACTAAAATAAAGAGCTCCGATATTCTAGTGGAGCTGCCAAACAGCTGTATCATGTTATGGTCAGACTGTTTACATACCTCTTCTACTTCTGTCTAAACAAATGCAATTACATTGCACTCCCTGCTGAAGAAATAATGGGGAGGGCATGGGCAGCTAAACACTATTTTACTACTTCAATGAGCTTCTCACTAATATGATGGAGTGGCAGCTTTTCAAGAACTATTAATGTGGCTTCATTTGAAGAAGAGAAATATCTAGATTTAGTTTGAAGTTTTTTGTGTTCCTGTTGTATCTAGGTTAAAAAAACCCATCTGTTTACATGAAGACACGACATGCTCAAAACCATCTCAGCCTGTTTACACGTAGGGGGAGTTTACGAGAGATCACCGCGGTATAATATGGCTACACATACACACACAGGTTTCAGATTTGTGCAAGTCGTATATATTTTATTTCTGAACTCCAAGAATAGGCAGAGACATAGCGAATGTGGTGTTCTGGTTTCCATTACTTCTGCAAATCATGTTTAATATTAGAAAAGTCTAGGACTCTTAGAATCATGAGAAAGGTCGACAATGTTCCAGGAACATTTGCAGTTGACCGCCCTCTTGTATTCTATTGCTTGACATTGGGGCTAGATGAAAGTCATCAGTCTAGATCGAAGGCCATACAGAGTACAAAAAAGACAACTTTGACCATGAAGTTCAGACTAGACCAGTGATCCAGCTGGAACTAAAACAACCAGAACGGAAAAGATAATCATGTTTTATTTAATAGAAATATGAATAATAAATTATATTACTTGAAGTCCATATTGATCTCGGGATAACTAAACTCCTCGTCTCATACTAATGTTCTATAGTGCCTCAGGGAGAGGACCTATACAGCCAGCCAAGTCAAACATTTACGTCATTGTCTGGAAATAAAACACTATTATTTATTTGTTTAGTCTTAAAGAAACCTAAAGTGAATGTGTAAGATTGAGCCCATTCCCAGTTATTAGGCGGGAGAAAAAATAACAATAACATGGTTATATCCTCTCTTTCACTGCTAATATTGTTCAAATCACTATCGTTCAGCATTGACTAAAGGTATGTCCAGGTATTGTTAACCTACGAGCTAGTCTAAATGTCCTTAGAGTTGTGCATTTATTAGCAAAATAAATTTGGGCCAAAACCAACACACAAAGATCTGATATTTTTGTGCCAAACCAACACACACATTCTGATCTTTTGAACACATAAAGTAGGATTATTTAATCCTATTTAACCAAATTCTACCCCACCGAGCTTCTACCACACAAACATGAACTATCTGGAAGCAATATTTTCTCTTTGTTCTCCTCAAATGAAGAGAAAGTCAACGTCATGTTTCTAAACATATTTTACCCCCACCCCCCATGAGTGAAAATGACTATCAATAGAAAATAATCCCATTGAATAAAAGAACCAATCATTTCTAATCCTTAAACCTGTGAGCATCCCGCTACTGTTGTGTCAGTCTGTCTCTGGTGTCACTCACTGGTAACAGTTGTTGTGGAAGCGGTTGTAGCTGCCGAGCGCGGTCAGAGCACCCAGTCCGATGGCGTACGAGAAGAAAATCTGAGTGCCTGCGTCGATCCATACCTGAAACACAAACACAGGCGTGAGGAAAGACATTTCCTCCCCTGAGCGGTTGATCGTTTAGTTTTATTATTACTTCACTTGAAAATGCAAGGGACATGTTGACGCTACACAGCAAGCTAGTAGAGAACCCATACTTGTGCTTCTCCCAGTTTGGACCAATCGGGCTTCAAGTAGAAGACGATACCGTCCCAGGCCCCCGGTAGAGTGATTCCATGGGCCAACAGGACCACCAGAACCACGTAGGGGAAAAGTGCTGTAAAATAGACCACCTGCAGAAAGACAGGGAGACAGAGTGTACAGTCAACATATGCTCACTATATCTCAGCGTAGACAGAGTACACTGTATAAGGCCTTCTTAAGCTAGTTTAGCAAAACACTGCAAACCAAAACGTTGACTCATTGCATCAAGGAGATTAGTCGGGGTGGGAGATGAATTTTGTGTGGGACGGCTGCATAGCTTATGACCTCTCCAGTCTTTTAAGCCAAATGACCTTGCAGTCCTGAGCCAGCTCTGTCCAACGCTAATAGTGCACGCATGCTTGCTATGTTTCCTTGAACAAAGTAGTATGAACTTATGATCGTGCATATGTTCTATGCCATAGATGCTAATGTGTAAATATTGATAGAAATTATATATTTTTTTAATAATTCAACCCTTATGTAATGTGTGTTTCTAAGTATTTGTGGAGTTATGCAGAGAAAGCAGTGTCCGGCCAGCCAACGGAAACAGTGTTCCGCTTTGTCAGCATGATAGGACCCAGGGGGGAAAAGGGCACAACATTTTTGCCTTGATCTAAGGTGACCAGTAAAGCCCCTTTAGCACATCAACATGGGAGAAAGTTATTAATCCTCTTAGTAGAGACTAGCTCCACCCTTCCTCACATCCCCACATGTACGCATGCACACACACACACTCACGTACACACTACACACACACACACACAGACACAGACACACACGTACACACACACACACACACACACACACGCACGTACACACAGAGACACACACACACACACACACACACACACACACAAACACACTCATATACACACACACACACACACACACACACACACACACACACACACACACACACACACACAGAAACAGACACAGTAAGCATTAGTATTTGGCAAAGCAGATACCCATATACAATTACATGACAATAAATTACATTATATCAAACAAAACACTGATGTGATTATATCTGCATGCAATGGGTCAATTTTTGAGAATGAATGGTTAACTGTAGACTATGCTCACACAATGTTATGTGTACCCTGGATGGAAAAGGATTAACAACAAGACAAGTGGCCTAGGCTACAACCTGAATGTGAGTATAAGCCTGTTATTTCAAAATACTCAAATAAACAAATTACACAGCTTAAAATAAAAGATAATATGAGGAGAGATAGGGTACGTGCAAAAGGAAGCTTTACTGAAGGAAACCAGGCAGGCAGAAATGAACCCATTACAAACAAGGAACCGACAGACCGGTGCAGGAACTACATAAATACATGGAATGCAGCTGAACACAATTTGAACCTGTGTTAACTTATTAACACAGGGGACAAACATTATACCAAAAACACAGAGGCAAGACAGGTAGTGAATGGGGTTGGGGCAGGATTGACACATAAGGTGCAGTCACACTCGGGTTTTGCCAAGTGAACCAATGTATTTCCAATAGCACTCGGCGCTGAAAGGCAAAGTTCGGAGGAACCGAGGACGGCGACGCAAAGCGAGCCAAAGGGTATGAAGGAAGCAACAGGGGCTGTGGGAAAAAGTTACAAATGTCCCTACTTTTTGGTTTAGATCGCGAGGCGTCAACCAATAACGATGCGTTTGCTGTGAAACCTAATTTAAAGGTAGACCGGGTAAACATAGATGTTTTACTTTCATCACACGACCTTCAAGCAATACGAAAAGACTACAGAGACCTAATAAAGATTAAGAATGCATACTGGTTGCGGAAAATGTTTCAAGAAGATTCATAGACACACTACAGGGACACACTTCAAACACTACAGGGACTTTAAGCACAGCATTGTGTGCTTGTGTGCAGACAGTGGCAATATGAATAACTGGGATGAGCTGTTATTATGTTCCAACACAGAACCAGTGCAAGATGCAGTTTTATGAATGAAATAAATGTCATAATAACGAACATATTCATCAGTCGTCTATATTAACATCACACACAATGTTGGCAAAGAAACTGAACTACGCAATTGAATATAATCCGGCAGATCATGGTGTCTTTACTGAAATGAACTGAAGGGATTCACGTCTATACGATACACCTCCGGAACGACGAGAATAGAGCTGAGTACGGCGAAGCCAAGAACTTGGCCGTCAATGACTGCTAGTGTGAGTGAACCAACACTGGGTTAGTCAACTAAGGTGTGGGGCTAAACCGTGAATGTATCCTTTAGGGGTTTTGGAGCTGGAGGGTAAGCCAAATGGAAAAAAGTAGAACAAAAATTCCCCAAGCTTAAGTTGATGCTGCGCAGCAAATAATGCCGATGCACTCTGTGAACCTGTGCAGGAAAACCATAGCACTTAGCCATAATACACTACGCACAGACACGTACGCATAGACACAGGTACGCACAGACACACGGACACATACACATACACACATACACGCACACATACACACACACACTGGGCTCACCTTGCCGGTGGACTTGACTCCCTTCCATATGCAGAAGTAAACAATGACCCAGGTGGCAATGAGACACAAGACCATGTGAAAGCTGATGTCCCCAGGCTCTTCCAGCCCACTGGACAGACGAAGCACCTTGCGCCTTTTTGGACGGACGGGGGGACGGACGGACAGGGTGGGGGGTGGGGGGGGGGGGGGGGGGAGGGAAGGGGGGGGACACAACGGATGTGTTGATGTTAGCGAAGCAGAAAACCATACCAAATCAAATCAAAGTAAGAAATTTAAAAAAAAAACGAAAATAAGAAAATGTTAAAAGATGAGCCACCTAAAGCCTGGTCAACCCTTAAGCTAACTCTCCTCGGTGGCGGGCGCCCGAGGAGCGGCAAGACTCGGAGAGGAGAGGAGGAGGAGGAGGAGGAACGTACTCCCAGAACTCGATGACCGGCGAGCGCATGCCCTCCACGTCGCTGCAGGTGCCGTTGAAGAGGAGCTGGGCGGCGGACAGGTTGAACGGCGCGGGGGCCGCGGACGGGAGGAGGAGGGCGGAGGAGGAGGAGGAGGAGGAGGGGGAGGACGTGCCGTTGAAGGCCGTCGACTGGCCGCCGGTGCCGATGCCCATGCGGCTGTAGCAGGCCCGGCGGAAGTCCTGCGTGCAGTTGGGCGTGTTCCAGGGGTGGCCGCAGGTGGCCCAGGGCAGGGGGCTGCTGAAGGAGTGCAGGAGGAAGTACAGGGCCCACACCAGGATCATGATGTAGTAGGTGTTGCAGAAGAACACGATCACCATGGACGCCAGGCCCAGACCTGACCGGCAGAGGGAGGACGAGTGTGTGCAGGGGGAGGGAGAGAGAGAGAGAGAGAGAGAGAGAGAGAGAGAGAGAGAGAGAGAGAGAGAGAGAGAGAGAGAGAGAGAGAGAGAGAGATGGTGTTGGGAGGGAGGGAGAATGAGAGAATGTTAGAGGGAAAATGAAGAGGAGGAGGGATTGAGAGAGAACAGAGACAGAGACAGAGAGAGAGAGAGAGAGAGAGAGAGAGAGAGAGAGAGAGAGAGAGAGAGAGAGAGAAAAATATAGATAGTTTAGAGAGTATCGAAAGAGACAGGGAGACAGTTGTGTGAAGGTGTGTGTGTGTGGGGGGAACAGGGCGGTGAGAAGGCTGTGTCAAAGTGGGAATAAGCGAGCAGTGTAGGCATGATGGAACATTCCTGCATCAATACACCCTCTCACACACACACAAACACACACACACACACGAACACACACACACACACACACACACACACACACACACACACACAAACCCCCTCACAAACACATGTTGATCACAGAATGACGCAGCAGAGCGTACCTTTAAAGAGGGGTGCTATGTTCCAGGCAGAGACACCCCCCTGCTTCATGAACTGGCCCAGAGCGATCTCCAGGAAGAACACAGGGATGCCCCCGATGAATACCGTCAGCATGTAGGGAATGAGGAACACACCTTCCAATCATGCAGAATAAGTAAACACACACACACACATACACAGAAACATACACACACATACACACACACACACGCACAAGGTCAGGTCAATTTCATGAAGCCATTTATCCCAATTAAGGCCTTAAAGGGATCACCTTCCATATTCAGAGGAGATTTTAGAAGTGTAATAGCTACCGGACGGGCAGAGACAGGCTCCTACATTCCCTCACATTAGGACAATATTCAGTCATCCACACACCATTTTACAAACTATTCAAACATAATAAAGAATAATAAGGAGGCTAAGGTTTTACCGTGTAATACTGTGTCTCCAAAACAGTACTTATTCAGTACTATACTGTCTTACTGTATAGTACTTACTGTCTTCACTCGTTGTCAAGATAGTATTCGATGATAATCACTAAGATGCTTTTCAGTGTATTTTATTAAATGTTGTTACTTTTGAATATTAAGATAAATAGATGGGAAAACAGAGAGAGAAAGAGGGAGAGAGAGAGAGCGAGCTTGGTGAGAGACAGCCCATGCTGCTGAGTGCGTGTGTCTGACTGCAGAATCAATAAAATCGACTTCCATAACTATTGTTGTCTTTAGGTCTGCAGGAAGGAGAGGGGAATCAATTCTTCACTTTACGTTATTTTTAACACATGGCTAGTGCTACCTTAAAGAGACTCTACATGCCGCCATGTGAAGTCCAGCTCCGGCGCAGTCAAGCTCATTCTGACAACAAGAAAGCGATTCACTTTCAGAGCGACTCAGTTGCAGCTAAGATGGCCCCAGCTACGCCCCTTGTAGGGTTCCAGCTGTAATCTCGGTCCATTTAGTTTCTACCGCGTCAGCCAATGCTGCATTTAAACGCATGCATTTCCAAGCAAGTCGACACATGCACAAGGACACCCACTTGACATAGATAGCACCAGACACGGAGGAAGGCTGGTGGGACAAGGACAAAGATAAGATGATCCACAGAGAGAGAGAGAGAGAGAAAGAGAGAGAGAGAGAGGGTGAGGACAACCGCATTGTCTCTCGCTCCTTGAGTTATGGCACTTGTCCTTGAGTGAGGAGATGTTAGCAGCACATTAGGGCGATGGACAGAGATGGTGATTGCTGCCGGGAATACATAACACACAGATATGCCCTATGTTATAGTCTGCCTGGTTTTTCTATTTACAGAACATTTCCGAAGGGTATGTCCTATAAATCCTCACACTGAAGGCACCAACAACAAGATCATAATGAGAACAGGAAAGGAGATGAATGGGTACTTATGACGATATCATTTAACCCAATAAATGATATGTGAGTGGTGCCAACACAGTGCGCAGTTAGGGGAGGTGGGGGGCAGTCATGTGACTCAAGAGAGTGCGTTATGTAGAATGGATGAGAAAATGGACCGGGTAGAAGGGTAAAATAGAGGACGTGGAAAAACGGAGCAACAATGTCGAAGAAATGACAAAGCAGAATTGAAGATCAATATGGCATCCTATAAACATGGATCATTACTGCGTGGAGATGTTTTGCTCTCTCTGGTCGCTCTCTTTCTCTCTCTCTCGCTGTCTCTCATTCAGTCTCCTGTACTCCCTCTTTATCCGTGGGCAAAAGGCTGTAGCCTTATATGGAAACATTTGTGACAGCGTTTGTGACCATACAATCTCTCATTCCCCACGCGCACCGACAGAGAGAGTTACGCGGGAGAGATAAATATATAGCAAAGAGATGCACCGGCAGGCGTGCATGTACGGGAGGAGGGCATTCCGCATCGCTTTTGTTGACATACATAAAACGCAGGCTACATATGCAAGGAACCCAATCCGTAATAGGCTTTCACAAATCCTCTCCCTGGCCATTACCCGGACTGGTCACAACAACGCTTTTGTGAAATGAATAATGGCGCCTCCTGGAAATCAATGTTATATATCAAACGATAACTCTCTCTTGCTTCCTATCTGATATGCCGTGACCTTGTTAAGGCCACAGGCCATATCGGTGCGTACGTGACAGCCCTGCTGTTATCGCCTTGACACCACGTGTCCCAAGGTGTTTCTGATGGTCTGTTTCGCAGGAACCCAGGGAGAGACGCCCGGGTAAAGGTAGGACCATGAGGTCACAAGACATGTACGTGTGTGTGATGCGTGTGTATGTCCCATTTGCCACACCCCCGCCTCATTCCCTTATCGTCCAGCAAGCAGGAGAATGCACCTTTGTTTTGCACAGGAACCCAGGCCAGGAGCTAAGAGTGTGTGTGTGTGGGGTGGGGGGGGGGGGGAGAGGGGGTTTGTAACTAGACCATGTGAGGCAGGCCATTGTTACACGATATCAGACGGTATCTGAGTCTTTGGTCACAAGACACACAGGAGGGCAGAGCGAGGGGGAGGAGGGGCTCAGACGCGGCGTTGCTTTGCAAACAACGGCACACTCACTTTATAGTGCGTCTCTCATAAAAAAAGAAATAGGACAAAGCCCCACAGCGATAAGGAGTGAATCAAGGGCAAAGTTTGCTGCAGCCCCGAGCAGTTATTGCAGTTAAACGAGGAAAAGAACAGGAAGTAGAGAAAGGAGGGAAAACTCATTGAAGTGGTGGCAGGGATGGAGGTTGCGAGGTAGGTGAGAGAGATAGGGCCACACTGTAAAGGTAATAGTGATTGTGTGTGTTTACTGAACTTCACACTGTGACCGCCGTGAAGTAGAGGGGTGCCATGTGCATCTACGTGTTTACATTCATGTGAGCACGGCATTGGCTGCTGTGTGTCTCTAATAGCCCTGCACTCCTCCTGCCTTCTGGATCATTACTGTCCTGCGCCTTGCTTCATTTTACACAACCGGTTAGCCTCCCTTGCTTTGCATGGGAGCATAGGATAACACAACAGCATACATGGTCAAAACGCCATTTACAAAACAGCACGTACTATCAAACCAAGAGGTCCTGTCTAGCTCAACTGGTAGAGCGCTGTAATTAAACTGCCAGTGTTAGGGGTCAGATTCCCATTGGGCAGGATAAAAGTGTATACACTCAGTATCTCGTCCAACGCTTTGAATAAACATTTCAAATGCTGACATCCATTTGTTTGTGATGCTATTTCTGTGATATGTTAAAGGTTCTTCTGGTCCCCAGGAAGCTCACCTCCTCCGTTCTTGTAGCAGAGGTAGGGGAAGCGCCACACGTTGCCCAGGCCCACGGCGAAGCCCACACAGGACATGATGAAGTCCATCTGACGAGTCCACGTCTCTCTCTCCACCTCTGGCAGCGCCGAGCTGGCCACCGCACCCGGTCCTGCCGCCACCACCACCGTTGCGCCATCCTGGCTCTGGGGTGGGGGCACCCCCCCACCGTCTCCTCCACTCTCCTCCGCACCCCCAGCGGTCCCTCCACCAGGGATGGGCACGAGGGCCCGAGCCGATCCGTCTTCGGGCTCCTCTTCAGGTGGTATGCCAACCTCCACCTGGGTGAGGCCGATGTCATCTACACAGGGGGAGGGGGAGAGGGAAAAATGGAGAAAGAAGGCATCGTGAAGGAGAATGGATGAAGCATATGCAAACATTGCACCAAAGAATGTGTTTTCAAAAAAACAAAAAACAAACTCATTATTATCACACTCATACATGTCTGTTTTCTTCTACTGGATATCTGAAAAACAAAGGTTCAGCAATCAGGGGACCAGCATGTTTGTGACGTGCACAATAATTAAAAAATAAATAAACCCACATTCACAAGTTATTCACCCAACTCCTATCACTCATTAGCACCACTTTGAGACCTCTATGGCAGTGATGATAGCAATTGACATTGAGATAGAGATCTAGACAGTGAAAGTGAGAGAGAGGAGCACCAGGTGACTAAGTATGTGTGTGGGTGTGCATGTGTGTGTGTGTTTGTGTACGTGTGTGTTTTGGGTTCACTGCAAGGACAGCATAGGTAGTAGCTTCAGTATACTGTTTGGATCACAACTACCCATGAAACTATATCTGATCTATTGTTGTGAGTGGGGGGTTTCCATACCCACTTTGACATGTGAGCAGAATTCCATTTCAGTTATTTTCCAATCATATATAAGGCAACACTGTCGTCGGTGAGTCAGAGACGCTCCCACATCTTAGCTCTGTCTCTCTCTGTCCCTCTCTCTCTCACTCTCTGACACACTCTCTCAGTATCTCTCTCTCTCTCTCTCTGTCTGTCCCTCCCTCTCTCTCCCGGACAAAGTGATTTGTGTGCTGCGGTAGAATACAGCAAGCGGCATTCGAAAGGTGTCCAGGCTAGCTCTTCTGTCACGTACACAAGCAGCCATGCTCCGAATCGTGCACAAAATCATTAATTTTAATAATCAATATCGGTGATGTTGAAGTCAAACACAGACACGCACACACAAACACATCACGCATGAACACAGAACGTGTAACTTTATCATTCATAACAATGTCGGCCACTGTGACGGATGAAAGGAAAGCAGTTTCATCCGGATTGAAGCAGACTAGGGGGGCTGGGGGATATGTGAGTAGATGGTGTGTTTGGCTGGAGATGGCATTGGAGACACTTTACAAGGTGAGGTGAGGGCTCTAGATCAATTTAGGAGCAGGTGGACAGCCCAAAACATTTAGTCAGGTTCAATTATTGAAATGTAAATACAGTATGTCTGTTCATTTGGTTAGTTCAAGTGGTTACTTTATTCAAGTTTTCCTTGTCATGGTCTATATGTCAAACACTAATAACCTTGTTGAATTAAAAACAAAAAAGTAGTCAATGAAGATTCCTTATCTGGTATCTGGCTGATCGAACCACAGAGCCTACTTATAAACTAATATGTGATCAAGCTTTAAAATCAATTGGTTTACGGTTCCAATAACATGAAAGTTGCCTCAAATGTAAGTTCTAAATTGACCTGTGAAATCTGATGTTTGAGCACAGCATGTTTCATGTTTCTCCAATGCCTTTAGTGGTGCCATCAATAAATTGCATATTGAGAGGCAGACATTTGTAATATATATTTACTATACTTATACAACAAAATGCAGTGTAGCAGGTGTTAGGCAGGTGTGAGGCAGTAAGTTTGAGTCAGGATGAGAGTGCTTTGCCATGGATAACAGCAGCCTATTGGAAACCAGTGATGAGGAATACGTGCTAAGGGGGAGGGGGAGGGGGGGGGGATACAGATATACACATAGCCCACTGTGACACAAATAAAAACATAACATAATAAAAAACATTAGCATTTTTGAATATTTACGATCTCACTTACCTTTGGTGTTATCTTCCACTTCTGGGGACATAATTTTTGAAAGGCGGCACAGATTTTGTGTTTTGACCGATAGTCAGGTCTGTATGAGCTAGTCCTATGCTGAAGCCAAGCGCCGGTGTTGGATCAAATTAACGTGGCCAGCCAATGCCCCCAAATAGCTGCAGTTCTTCAGATCTTTACTCTCTTTATTTGGTCGATTTGGGACTTCGTCTGCGGTACAAAATCGTAGTTGTTGTTTGAACAGGTTTAATTAAAATACTCGACAAGAGATGGAATTTTACAAATCGCCGCAGTGGGACGTTGTGAGGATTCAGAAGCAGTCGACGAAGCACTTGAAGGTAAGCCTGAAGAATCTCATGGATGACAGTTATATGAATAAGATAACACGCCTAAAGGGGATCGCTCTTTTGTTTGTTCTTTTCCAGAAGCCTGAAGACCTACGGTGATGCCAGTATATTGTCCTTCGCCGGGTTCTTCTGAGGCAGACGGAGAATGTGATCGTGGTTTTGGCTCCGGGCACTGAAACGGTTGGTACTGAGGGACGCCCCCCTCCCCTTGGTGAAATAGCAGGGACGTGATTGGCTGTCTGGTGGCGACTGAGCCGCATCAGCAACAAAAGCATCAGGAGCGGAGCACGTAGCCCACAGAATACAGACTCTCCAACCGAGAGCCATCACGACCCATACCATGAGCTCGCACTGGAACTCGGTTCTAGTTTTAAAAGGCATATGAAACCGAGGCAAATGTTCCTCCAATAACTAAGGGTTAAGTTGGAACGAGCCCTCATTGGTTGAAGAGAGAATCGCCATGGTTATTATTTTTTATATAATTACGGAGAGCAATATATTTCTTAACTGATAGTCTTTTATTCGTTTTTTATATTATGATATTGTAGCCTACTAGCATCAAAGATGCGTGTGTTTATCCTCAACGGATCACGACGACGGACAACCACGAAAGCACTGGCACATCTCCCGAATGAGCGATGTCCACAAAACGAACAGCTCAAGGGTTAGTGATGTATTGTCCTCTTGGAAATGCAAACATTTCTGAGATTAGGAAGCCAAGGGTCTTGCACATTACATTAAGCGACATCTTGTGGAAAACTATATGTATTGACCCCCAATGACAGGTGGACACGATTTACTAATACATTTCACGAAAAAAAGCACATAACGAGCCAATAAAATATTTTTTTAATGCATATTATATAGATGTATTTAAAACAAACGCTGTGTATGCAATAAATAGGAGTTCAGTGCAACAAACAATTTAGTGCAACAGAATCAGAATGTCATACATATAGCATGTACTCTGTAATCATAAATAGTTTTAATAAATAACATTAAAATAAATATACAGATAAATAATCAATAACCAAACAACCAAATAAATACAATTTTATGTGAAAAATCACAATTATGCATAATACCGAATTGCTAACTCCAGACTAAATGTGAGGAAGTAAATTAAATTAAATGTAGTCTGGGCAAAGACATTTTGCCTTGAGTATAGTATAGAAAAAGGTCATTCATAAAACAGTGGAAGTAATATTTTAAACTACTACTCAGACTACTCAGGTACAACATCTCAAACAGTTTCCATTGGAAGAAATTCATACATTAATTGTGATACGATATGGCTCATGTAGGCGTTTATTCTGCCTGATAAAAATCATAACACTTTGGAAAGGTATTGCAATGGAATTAAAATTCAAGTAAAGCTTAATACCTATTCCCTAATGTCTCTAATTACCTGGAAAACCGTGGCAAAGATCATCGGGTTATTATGTATTTTGACTCACCGACTACAAACAAATAATAAAAAAACACAAACTCACAAACTCTCTCTACAGAGTGACCACAGAAACATGACGATTCAGATCCGTTGTGCTGCTGGATGAGGTTACTGGGGCTTCTATTCATTGTTAAGTGGAAAGATTATAAAGCCAAATAAGATGTTGTTCTCGGTTCAATTTCAGCGACCGACTCTCAGAGCCCGCCTGGCTATAGGTCCTAGTGGACTCTCAGAGACCGCCTGGCTATAGGTCCTGGTGGTCTATCAGAGACCGCCTGGCTATAGGTCCTGGTGGACTATCAGAGACCGCCTGGCTATAGGTCCTGGTGGACTCTCAGAGACCACCTGGCTATAGGTCCTGGTGGTCTATCACAGACCGCCTGGCTATAGGTCCTGGTGGACTATCAGAGACCGCCTGGCTATAGGTCCTGGTGGACTCTCGGAGCGCGCCTGGCTATAGGTCCTGGTGGAGCTCACTGTGGGAGAGAGGATGGTAGCTCTCCTCTCGGCCCGATTTGGCTGTCTGTTCGTTGGACACAAGCCGCTGGTAGCGGGCCTGCCGCTGGTGATCCGGGTCCACGTTCACCCAACTGTTGGCCACCCACTTCTCCCCGAGCGTGACCGGGCAGCCCCCGTGGAGGGAGTACTCGTCGACCTCACCCATCCATCCTGACCACAGGAACATAAGATGGGAAAACCGATCAGCTTTTAGTGTTATGGATGAATGAATTGACCAACAACACCAGTACATGAGACCCAAACTGAGCCATGGAGGTTTTGGGTCTCGGTCCACACAGAGGAATATACCAGGTTAGCTAGTTCACAAACACAAGTATCTGAACATGTATGCATTGTGTATGAAAGGTGTACACAAATACATGGGAGAAGGATTTCAAGATTTAAACAAGATGACGAAGATAATTAAGGAAGCATACTGAAATTTCATTCTGATTCCTGTCTTTCCTCTGCATATTATGATCATTCTCAGCCGCAGGGCAATGTCCAAGAGAAGCATCTGCAAAATGACTAAATGCAAATGCACTGGCTATTTCATGAACACAGAACACTCCTGCCAACTCCTAATGGTATTCCCCAATTTTGGCAAATCCACAAATTATTTCCTGGAATAAACACCTGTGGGGGGGGGTGTATGTGTGTGTGTGTGTGTCCGTCGGTGACCTCACCTCGTCCATCGGAGAGGTGGTTGTACCACAGCAGAGCCGTCCCAGCGGTGGGCTTCACCCGGAGGTTCCCCCGTTCACACGTGGCCCTGGTGTCGGTGAGGTCCGTCCCGTCCTGGATCAGTGCCTATGGAGAAAAAAATGAATGAATCGCTAGTAAGCATGTTGAAGATGGTGTGTGTGTGTGTGTGTGTGTGTGTGTGTGTGTGTGTGTGTGTGTGTGTGTGTGTGTGTGTGTGTGTGTGTGTGTCTGTGTCTGTGTGTGTGTGTGTGTGTGTGTGTGTGTGTGAAGCCACATCATCTCACAATGGCACCGGGAGAGATGGCAAAGATGAAAATATAAAAAATATGAATACGAAATAAGATTGAAACTACCCATCCATTATGCCGGATTTACAAGTGTTCAGTAGCCTCGTGAGCTACGTAGTTGGGGGGGCTCTATGTCACCATAGCTTATGTGCACCTTTCAAACAAAGCAACCTTACACAACAGAAGGCCTTAAGGACCATGATTTAACCATGATTTAACCTGATTTAACATGTTGTGGATCATTTCTGCAGGCAGAGAACAACATGGAGTAGATAAAACATGAACTAGCTGAGCAAAACGTCAAATACGTTAATTTGTCAACATCATCTTGAAATGATAGAAGATCCCCACACTGGATCCGTGGAGAGACGTCGTCTCGTTTCCGCTCCAAAAGACAGACCCTCGGATCATGCAGAAGCTCAGGTACCTACAGGGGCTACTCGACACAGAAGATTAACTCACTCTTTAGCCTCAGCACGAAGTGTTACCCACCTCCTGCTCGTAGGTACGATTATCCGCCACTGGAAAGGTGGTCTCCCCTCCTTCCACCACAGAGTTCAGGTACACCATGACGGTGAGGTACCTGCAGAGGAATTCAAAGTGAACAGCTTCCCAACATAGGCTCCTATTTGGCACACACTTTGCATCGTGATTTGCATTAAGTAAATCGACCCGTTTACAATAATGGTTCAGTTGGCTTTATAAAGTAGACTGCCAAGAAGACTCTTATCCCTGGCCTTTAGACTATGCTGCTATACGGACATAGCTATATCTATTTATCTAACTATATATATATTCTATATTTATGCAAGGTAAAGCAAAGAGCACAGATGACAAATCCAATCGTATCGTGAATCATACGTTTTTATTTGTTACCAACAACAGTTCAGCATCAATGTGAATCAAGATCAATGTTGTCACTACAATGAATCCCTCCATTCATTCACGAAAAAAAACCCACCTGCATTTGATCTCCGTGAGAGTGGATGTGTTTCCAGCAAGCCGCGTGTGTGCACAGGTGGTCTCCGAGTGGGCTGGGCTGCTGTCGTGGTGGGCATTGCTAAAGCCCCCTTGCTCGTAGCGGATCACCTGCAGCGGCTCGCTCAGTTCGACCAATGGCGAGGGTAGACGCGCCAGGCGGGTGACCCTGTGCAAACATCAAAACACAGAATATGAGTAGAAGCGCAGCACATAAACAGATTGCTTCAGCTATAACCGGCTGTTTTTAGAGAGCTATTTCTTGATTTTTTGCCATACCTGTTCCTTAGCGAGTGCAGGACGTGGTGGGACCCGGGACCTTGGTACATCCGGGTGTGTTTGCTTCTACGTTGGAAGTGACTCTGGAGGGTGGAGCTACGCTGCTTGGCAGGGTGCTTGAAAATATCGAACACGAGCCTGAAGTCCTCCAGTGTGAGGGCGCCTGTTGGGACAACCAGGAAAATGGACATTTCAACTATTTTGAAATGAGACGGAAGAATCTAAATTAACCTTTGATTGGATGGATGGATGTTAATCCTTACTCCTATTATTAACTTAGATGGAGTAAAAGAGTACAAGATTAACCCTTACAATTACCAAAAAGTAGTAGAGAAGGCAAATTTACCCCCCCCAAAAATTGGTGGTTCTTTGAGGAGTATTGTGCTTTACAGTAGTAGTGACGGACAGCCTCAAATCTTAAACTGTACACTATTACTACTGGTTGATTGGACATCCCCTCTGCGCCCAGCTAAAACAATGGCTGTGGGGGGCCAGTGAAGACCTAGAAGAAAGGAATGTTTATGAATGGAAAAGGGGGCTGGGTTTGACAGGGTGGGGGTTGGTCTGGTGGATTTTAATCAGAGATGATGAGGTGCATCCGGAGCGGGAAGAGGAGAGCCACTGGCATTAGGACAAAACAAACAAACAGCAATTGACTACATACAAAACCCTCACACCCTCCCACACACACAGAGACAGACACACAGACACACCTGCCTGCTGGGCCTCCAGTCCAGTAAGGATTTGCCGCAGGTTGTCAGGGCTCAGCCAAGTCCCATCTTGAGAGCGCGAGTGACTTACAATCTGGAGAACACACATATCAGAGTTACAGTTCAGGGGGTCTACATAGAATCTCTAAATAGATCCCATATTCTCTGCCACATTTCATTTCTCACAAAGCATGCATTTTTCCCGCCTTTGCAATATAATTGTGTAACACACTTGTGTAGCAAGTCATGGCCGACTTTCAATAATTCTATATTCTCTTTGTATGTGTGTGTGTGTGTGTGTGTGTGTGTGTGTGTGTGTGCTTACTTCCTGTTTCTGCAGCAGCCCGTCCTGGTCCAGGTCCAGCAGGCTGAAGACCTCGTCGGTGGTGAGAACCAGGAGGGGCTGGCCTGGCTCCTGTTGCTCCCCGCCACTGGAGGCGGTCGTCTGGCTCTCCGTCAGGCCCTTGAGCTGAGCCAACTGCACCACCACGCGGCACTCCTCCTCCGACAGGAAGCCAGGGATCTCTGACCCAGGAGAGAAACAGGGAAACACAACCTGCAGAGTGAGGATGCGGGCATTCTTCTGCTGCTTAACTATTTAGCAGATGCTTTTAGTCAAAGAGAGCGAGTGAAACCCAGTACCCTTTGGTTCAGAGCCCACTAAGCGGCTTCACTATCCTGGCCAGTTTTTAAAATGTAATTATTGTAGCTAATAATAGTGTGATCATAATATGTATCTAGCAGCAACACTGAGGCGATTGGCTGCTCTGTCTGTCTATTGGTCTGTCTGAGTTAGATTGCTGTGAGTTTTGACTGCAGTACCTCATGACAAAGACATAGTGCTGATAAAAGGCTCCTGTTGGAATGACAACATTGAGCCATCAGTCAACCCGAGATTAGAAAAGAAACCTTGAGAAATCCAATACATCAAAAGGCACGGATATCAAGATAAGATTTGTAACTGACAAAGATTATCCGTCGCTTTACATTCACACAATGGCAATGAGAACATGGCTCCCATAGCAGGTAATAACATCTCTGGTTGAAACTGAAACCAAACTGGGCAAGAAACAGAAATGGAAGTAGAGTGAAATCAATATAACAAATAAAAGAATATAAATATTTGCCCTTTTTTTCTCTGCCATTTTAAGCACATCACATGAGATTCCAAAGGGATCTACATAATTATTTTCATGAGTGACGCATATACACCGAGTGATCGCTAATTGGCTGAGACGATCAAACACTAAATCATCCATAATTAGATTGATCCGGTAAACTAAATAGATGAATTAACAGTTTTTCACATGCTCACATGCTTTTGAGGGTTTGACTAGTGTATTGCTAATCAAGTGATTAGGTTTTGAAAGAAAGCAGTTTAAACCAAAACCGTAACCCAACAGTGTATAACTGCTCCAGTTGTTCATGTAAAAATTATCTATTATCAGTCAATAAGACAAAGCGTATGTTTGATACATTAACATTTATATTTAACAAACTACGGGAACACAAACCCAAGCACTGATGTCCTTCTACACAGCCATTGCTTAGGAGTGCGTTTACATTCAGGCTAAACGCTCAGCACTATGGGCATATTATAGGACTACCGTAACTAGTCTAATAAAACTAGATTTTGCCATGTCTTGCATGAGAATCAACGCAGCAGTTTCCAACACAACAATGTCTTCCCATGACAAATCATTTCACAATTAATCACGAAACAATGACATAAAAACATTACTCCTAACTACTAACGTAATAACTTGCATTCCAATGCGCCTATGCTTCCAAAATGGACACGACCATTGCAATGCTCAAACCCTGTAGACTCAAGGCTCTTCACGGTATCATGTCCTGTTTGAGCCAAGGTTAATTCAGCGGAAACCTTAAGTGATTGTAGACATGGTATTAGGACATAATAAGTACTCTGTGTGTCCCCAGGGAGACATTAGTGGTGTTGCAGGCCTCTTGACACCATTAATAAGCAAGGGTAACCATGTTCAGGGAGCATTCACTTACCCAAGAGACATGATTTGTGGTCGCTTATGCGTTTTCCAGCATTCGGTACTAATTATCATTAACACATAAAGCTGTGAAAACAAAGTCAAGGAAAGCCTCAAAGTCTCCCACTCTACTCTACCCACTGTCACCCTAGTTGCTCACCCAACACCTGGATGAGAATCAGACCTCCTACATCACGTCTTTGTTCTATAAAGATTAATAGGACTTACTCAAAACCACATCTAATATCAAGACCAAGTTCTTTCCATTTCTTTCAACCCAAAACCATCCGTCTCCCCATCTTCTTCTCCCTGATAGGAAGCGACCAGCATGTTGGTGGTCTGCATAACGGGATCCCATGGGCCCTATTCACATCTGCCATTATTCATCTGTGGTGTACGGATCACAAGAGAACAGCTAGTACGTCAGTTCACACCTGGCATTAGAACATGTCTTGAGTTTCCACTTGTGATCAGATCTCTCTTCCCCGCTCTATATGCAAATGAACACGCACAAACACGCACATCATTTCCGTTTTCCCAAAGACCAAATGCGTGGTGGGCTTTAACCGGCTAGAGGCCGCAATGCACTTCCACGTGACTAGTCTGCCAAAAATGAAAGGAAGAAGAAGAAATCAAAACACATACTTGGCAAGTCAAGTCGCCGAAGAAGTTTGACCCACACATAGTATATCTCTATAGACTTTTCGTAATGTTCAGATATTATGGACAAAGCCAGTTTATGTGTTTTGATTTACTTATGGATGACTGGATTGGAGTGCTAATGAGTACGCACTTCTGCTTCCACAAAGGAAGTCAGTTGAGTAGGTAGTCCTTCAATCTGGCCCAGGACACATTCACGTACACACTGTTAAAAGAATACGACCATATGCAGCCTAGACCGCCTCCCAATGTGGTCTGAGCAAGCGGATCTCAATGCGTCCTCAATGCATTTTTGGCGCACTTAGAGCTGAATTTGTGACTGGAACACCCAGACCTATGTTAATGCCCTGTGTGAGCAGGGCCTTGCAGTTTATGTTACAATTAAGTCACACTTTGTTAATTCCCATTGTCAGGCAGACCTCATTACTCTAGAAACCATCCCTCCCGCTCCCTCCCTCTCGCTTCTTCCTTCTCCCCCTGGAAAGGAATTGACCTGCTTGTTTGGCCAGGAAATAAGTCACGGTTCACAGCAGGACAACACAAAAACCTTCACAAGACAAACCCAAGAAACAACACCTGCACAATGGCACGGACGACCCTCTTACTTTATCGAACCCTGCCCCATTCTTTTGTTCTAATCAATATAGTTCCACTGTAATCCCAATACAAAGATCTGCCATTACTGTTCACCAACCTTAGATGTATTATGCAAATATAGATGTAATTTCATCTTTGATCAGAAGTCAAGTAGGAGCAGCTGGTTAGAGAGAAACTGGGGTGGCGATAGCGATACTGTAGCCTGTGGATAGCGGGGGAGGGGAACCAGGACTGAGTTGGGGGGATGTTGCTGGGGACGCCATTGTAACATGCCACTGGCTTACTCACCTCAAAGGGCAGGAAAATGGGTGCAGAAATAATTCCTTAATGATCGCAACACCATAACCTTTATGGGATATCCTATATATACTAGTCTCTCAACAGTCACTCTTATATATATAATATATTAGGGGGGATACCCGGGCTCAAGCACTTCCTTTGTATCCAAACTGTCCTCTTATTGTTGCCCACGCCCCCCATTACCCTTTCCTATGCAAATGTCATCACCGCCCACTATAAATACACCTAATCTGCCGGTCCCTCCCGCATTGTCACAGAGCAGTGTTTCAGAGACTTCAGGATCTTTTTCTCCTTCCCAACTTGTGCTGTCGGGATGACTACTGTGCATCTTCCACATTTCATCTCCAGGAAAACCACACTTTTGACCCACCACCTCCTTCTTCTTCTCCTGCTGCTCATCTGGTCTGGAGGGTCTCTGGGTGGCGCTGGGGCCAGGAGAAGTGCCGAGGGGAGGACAAGGACCGGCTCCAGGGGTGGGAGCAGGTCTGGCGGACATCGACGGGCCAACGCCGGAGCCCACAAAGACACTGGACTCGAGGACGTAGCCGCTTTTAGACCGGGAGCTGGAGAAGGAGTTGGAGGAAAGGAGGCCAGAGCCTGGGGTGAAACAGACTCCACCGCGGCCGATACCATGGGTGGATCTATGACCGCAGGCGGCGGAGGACTATGGGAGCCCCCCAGCTCCTCTCGCTGTGTCCCCATCCCCTCCAGCATGGCCCTGTGCCAGGACATCGGCTATGACACCATGAGGACGCCCAACCTGCTGGCCCACGAGTCTCCCGCCGAGGCCGTGCAGCAGAGCGCCAGCTGGTTGCCCCTTCTTGCGCGGGAGTGCCACTCCGACGCCCGCTTCTTCCTCTGCTCTCTCTTCGCACCCATTTGCCTCGACAGGTGACAGGTTTTGATCTCTTGTTTTTATTTGTTTGATGTAATTACCGTCAGACTGAAGATACTGTATGCCACCCTACCAATGGAAAGGTGCCTTCTATGATTTTAAGAGCGTTTGTGTTATTCAGATCACCAAAAAAGATGGCCTACGTTAAAAGGAAAACAAAAAGCCCACGCTCTTGCTCAAATGTAGCAAAGGAAAAAATATAACATATTGCTCTTCACGGAATATGTGCCAAGCACCCCTGCTGTGTGCAAATCACTCTTCTTTTCCCTAGATACCAGAGCAGTACAGCAAAGCCTTCTCAGTGTGTTGATTTTTAAAACTGAAACGATTCATTGCTGAACACATTCCTTTTGCTTTTGGTTTTGGTTTTCAGGTTTGTATCCCCCTGCCGAAGTTTGTGCGAATCTGTGCGGGACAGCTGTGCACCGATCATGGCCTGCTACGGTTACCCCTGGCCGAGTATTCTGCGCTGTGACCAATTTCCTGCAGACCACCTCATGTGCATCTCATCCATCACAAACACCAGTGTTGAAGCTGGGGGACGCAGAGGTGTGTGACACACACACACACACACACACACACACACACACACACACACACACACACACACACACACACACACACACACACACACACACACACACACACACACACACACACACACACAATAGCATTACTTGATTATCTCATATGGCTGTGAATTGATCTCAGTCCCTCAGGCAAGCTGTCGGGATTGTGAGCTGGAAGTGGCTTCTTCTGCTAAGGATACCTTGGACACATTTTGCACGAGTGACTTTGGTGAGCCGTGCTACATGCACCGTGTTCTTGTGCCACCACTAGCCTGGACTATAAAAGCAAATGACTGGTTTCTCTTCTGCTATGGTCTCTTTATTTCCCCCCTAGTGGTCAAACTGCGTTTGACACGGCTCAAGTTCAGCCCCACGAGTTTGGCCCAGTTCTCCCTGGGCTCCAAGCTGGAGGTTCTGAAGCACGGACCCTTGCTGGGCGGACAGATCCGCTCCCGTATCCAACAGTGGCTGGAGAGAGACGCCACGTGTGTCGGGAACATGTCGCGGCACCAGTCTGCCGGGGGCACCTTCCTGGTGACGGGGACGGTGCACGGCGAGCGCTTGGTGGTCACCAAGGCGTTCGCCTGGCTGAAACGCCACAAGAGCCTGGTGGCCGCCGTGCGCAAATGGAAACGTCACCAGTGCAAGAGCTAAGTGGTGTGTTTAAGCTACAGAAGACAGAGTGAAGAAAAGCGGACATCCCCAGGTCCTGTAAATATGTACGGTCAAAGATATCTTGTGTTTAACTGTGACCGCATCACCACGACCGTCACCTCCTTTGTTCTGATCTTGTTAAGTAACGTCAAAATGTACAAGATGAAGTGAGTCCAAGACAGCGGGTCTTAGATATTATATACTGTAAATTGGGAGCTCATTCCGTGAATGAGGGACAAATTCCAAAGGTTTCCTGAAAATATATTTATCTATATATTACACGTAAATATATATTATAGGCCATTGACAGATTTTGTAATGTTTACCTAAATTGTTGGCATGCCATTCATTCAACAATATTCTACGTATGATATGATCTACGTACGATTTATTTGACATTTGTGGGTGAGTTTATGTTGTATATGTAATGTTAAAGGTGAGTTGTGGAGACATTCTAGAAGAAACCAGTATTTACAATGTCCTTACCAAAGAGCAGAGGCTTCAGGCTGAGAGTTTTCATCTCATGAGTTTTCTCAGGCATAAGAGACACACGTTGAACATGGCCAACCTAAACATGCAGAAGGAAAACAGCATTGACAACATAGTCAGCATCCTTTTTTAGACTACCGATACTGTAAATGCAGAAATGATTACACTTTAACATTGATGTAAGTGGGCAATAATTGATAGAAACTCCAAATACACAACCGCGTAAAAAGTTCAACCCACTCACTCGTATTCCTTCAATGCGGGGGAGACTGTAACTTTGGCGGTATTTGTTCATTTCGAGGACTTGGTCCGGGGGGGCAGAATGGGGTAAGGGGCTTCCATCCTCGCCGACGGTCGCCGAGGAAGACCCGTCCACACTAGCAAGATCCCCCGGGCCGTTGTTGTAGTGGACGTAGAGGAGAAGCGCAATGACATTTAAAATGTAGACATGGAAGAAGACCATGACCACGACGAAATATGCCCGAGAGCACACATTGCTCTTCTGGATATGGAGTCGTTCCCGGGCAGGCAGGGCGGGACGGTACGGGGGCACGTAGGGCGACGAGGCATCGCCGCTACCACCGAAGTCTCCTTCCTCCTCCTCCTCCTCCTCCTCTTGTGCTACATCTTCCTGAGGTTCTCCCATCCTGACAATGTTCCACTGTTATGGACTGACTGGTTTAATAATAATAATAAACGCACCGACTGTAATGCGCTAACGTTCGCTACTTTGGATTAGGGTCATTGTTGTATCATGTGGTTTTCTGAATGCTACAACGTTGGATGTGTATAACGTGAGGACGGTCTATTTTAGCTAACCAATGACAACTGTGCTGATCAAATAGCCTCTCTACGCACTAACACCGCTAACCGCACTGGACAGATGTTATCCCCTTTGTGTTCCTCGGACCACCACCGACGCTCGGAATAATAATCCAAGGACAGGTCGTTATGTTTCGCAGGCGAATTAACGACTCGTTCATCCTCAGTGTTGCCTCGCCTTTCCAGATGTCCGCTGCCCATGACAACCCGCACAACAACACGAAGGCGCCTGCGCCAACGAGAGCTTTTAAAGAGTGGCCTTCCGATACGCAGTCCCCCTAGCGCCCCCTAGCGCCTTGGTGTTTTATTTTATTGTAGAAAGTATGGCAAGCGGTCTTCTGTATTTTTTATTTTATTTGTTCAATTGTATTGCACTTAATTAAGTGCACTTCATCGCACTTAATACACAAATAATTATACGTTACATGAAAAAGGGGGAAGGGGAACAGAGTGGCCTTTCAATTCGTATAATCGCCCAACGCCCCCCAACGGTGTGACATCTTATAGCATAATACACTAAAGTATGGCAAGCTGTTTATATCGTATTAATTGCAAATCACATTAAAATAAAGATACATGACATGACCAAAGGGGAAAGGAGTACACACAACCTGATTGGGAGGTGATACAAATAGTTCTTGTTTCACACACCTCTTTTTATAAAAAAGATGCTGAGTAACCCAAAAACTCCCTTAAGGGGTTCTCGGCTGGTTCCCCTAAATATAAACATAAAGGCATTGAAAATTTTAAATAAACAACACGATACATACAAATTAAAAAAATAACTAAAAGGAGAAAAAATATATAACATGATACAATAGGTAAAGAACTTAAAGAGAACGTGAGACATACAAAATAAATTAAAGAACTAAAAAAAAAAAGATTTTAATCTCCCAGGTTTACTAGAATCATATATACAAACTATATTTCCATATGTTCCGTTTGCTATACATGTTTGCAGTGTTGTGTTTCATTAAACCACGATAGGGATAGATACAACAACCGACTGAACAAAGTCCACGCGGGGGCGGTAAAGACCACGCGGCGGACTCCTGGCGCAGATCTGCTTTGTCATTGAAACACTCAGGGCAAAGAAGGGACGTCCGCTTGTGTCTGTTCAGTGACATTCCGCAAACCAATTAAACAGTATCTTTCCTCATTATTCTTATTAGACTTTATCAAGCAAGCGCCCTCAAGTTCAACCACTTTATTCAAGGCGAACAATAGGCTATGCTATCAAATGGTTAATCATTATTCCATAACACTAAAACTAACATGTTGACGTTAGTTTGGTGCCATAACCAGTACACTAGAAGGCTTGCTGCCATTTCCACCTCAGACACTATCATGATAATACAATGATGAACAAATAGGAAACAATATATAAAAGCATACAAAATATGACACATCAAACAGCTACTGTATGATGTAATATTTCTGTAATAGATTAGTAATACAAGAAGCCATAGGAATTGTATTCCAATGTGCGTTTTAGATGGGGAGCTAAACTTGAATAATGAGTTCAAATGAAACTAATTTGCCATGTGACATTATTCTCTAAAAGCTATCCATCCGACACACACACACACACACACACACACACACACACACACACACACACGAGCACGGACGGACACACGTATTCACACACACACACACACACACACACACACACACACACACACACACACACACACACACACACACACACACACACACACACACACACACACACGAGCACGGACGGACACACGTATACACACTCACACACACACACACACACACACACACAACACACACACACACACACACACACACACACACACACACACACACACACACACACACACACACACACACACACACACCCCTTGCGGTGTTTTCCGGGATCACGCCACCGCTTCCACTTGGGATCCATAGCGATATGGCTGATCACCGGACGGGACGGCGTTGTCAGCATAAGCCAACAAATCATGCAGTAAAGGTCGAAAACAACGAACTCATTGAGAAAGCGGGACATTAGAGCACACCACGTATGTATGGACACGATTTAACCGTTACCAACAGGGCGAAATATTCTGTTAAATAGCCAACTACTTAAACGAACTTGTCGCAGTGGATACAAACGTGCCGGATTACCATACAGAAGTGGAACAATAGTCTCCTGCATCCAAACCTCTCACCAGGTTAGTGCGACTGCTGCAATGGGTCCTATCTCCGCGTACCGCAATGATAATGTAATGACATTGGTGTAAACGGGACCACGGGAGCAGACGGGAAGACATATTTTAAGGTTAGTCTCTTACCTGACCATGCAGGTGTCCCCGTCTTTCTGGTTTGTGGTCTTGGGTCGAGAGAATAAAACATCACAACGTTTGAAACGCTTGCAGAAGCTCCCATCTGTAGGCTACCTCATTAGAAACTCTGAGACGTAGACCCAACACGAACTCCGCAAACATCACGATACGTCAACGCCATCGCAATATGGTAGAGCACACATTTTAGTAGTAGTTTATCCAATGAAGTCTCCTCCCCCGGAGGGGTGCTGTTTAACTTTTGTTTGCGCCGTCCCGACTCTCCTTTCCCGGATGCCTGCACCAGGAAAACACGGGGAGAGGGACGAACCAGAACCGGAGGCCTGACTTCCCCGGTCCCCTGCTCCTCCGATGTATTTTGGCTCATTTGTTCATCAAGACTCAAGAGTACAGTCGAGATTAAATGCGCCTTGTGCTATCAGTCGATTTGTAGGGCTATCAATTCTCCGGATATGTCAGCGATTGAGTAGTTCGCCTACGGGACAGTCCGGTAGTGTTGCAATCTAGTCAAATCATGATTGTAGGCCTATGTATGGATAGATATACGTCCGAAATTGTAAATAAATTCGTTTTCCGTCCATTTTCCCCACTGCGTCATGGCGTATTTTCAGAATACATTATTTCGATTAAGGTTTTACTGATTCCTAGTGAGAATGCTCATCTAAGTCTAAGTTGTAAACGCTACTACTACTATTATTATTATTATTATTATTATTATTAAGAATAATAATTATTATTATTTAAAAGGTCATTGTTGAACTTGGTCTCATCGGCGCAGGTTTATACCCATCATAAGTTGAATTGATTAGGCTAGTAAGGCTTCCACAAGGCTTTAAAGCAATACCATTTATTGTTATGGTTGACACACAGTCCAACCTCTTTCAAATTCTTAACTTATCTTGCAAAGTAGCCAATACAATTGGCTTTGGTGATGCTTGAAAATAGAATTGTATTATTTTTATAGGCATAGCCTACTATAAGCTGCTCCTATTATTTTTTCTTCCTCTCCACATAGGTGTTCACTCACTATCACGTGTAGACTAGGTCTACACAAGTCAGTTAGGAAATGCCAAGGAGGAGCTGAAGGCTCATTAGTGAATAGACTTTGAGTATACAGTACGTGTGTGTGTGTGTGTGTGTGTGTGTGTGTGTGTGTGTGTGTGTGTGTGTGTGTGTGTGTGTGTGTGTGTGTGTGTGTGTGTGTGTGTGTGTGTGTGTGTTTAGAGGATTCTGTAGTGAGGCAGATTTCTGTGTTACTCAATTACTCATGCATCCTCAAGCCTGAGTGGGGCTTGAAGTGGGACTGTCCATTCTATCACTGTGTGTGTGTGTGTGTGTGTGTGTGTGTGTGTGTGTGTGTGTGTGTGTGTGTGTGTGTGTGTGTGTGCGTTCATTTGTGTATGTGTGTGTGTCTGCGTGTGTATGTGTGTGTGTGTGTGTGTGTGTTTGTGTGTGTTTTGTGTGTAATGTGCATTTCACATGAGTAAGACAAAAGTATCTAAAGGTCCTTCGGTTCATTTATTGTTTTACTGCAGAACTAGCCTAGCAAGGCTAACGTGCTGCAGTCCCCTATGTGCAATCAAAGGCCAAACACAGGGACTGTTCGTAGCAAGAACATTAAAGCTCAATGAAAGACACAGGTAGCGGAGAAGAGGCTTCATCTTTTTTTCTTTGCTGTTTTCTCGGAGGAACTGCTGTTCCCGGCCTGGGCCGGTAACCTAGCAACCCCAATGGTGTGTCAGACTGTAAGTTCCTCCTCTGTCCTTCTCAGAGGTGTGTCAGTACCAGCCATCTGACTTCACCACTCTACCTTCATGCCAGTACACACACACACACACACACACACACACACACACACACACACATACACACACACACACACACACACACACACACACACACACACACACAAACACACACAATGACTTTCACTTCCAAGTTTTTTATTCTGTAGCTCTAATTGGAAAATCACAAATGTCAATTTAAGTGAAGCAAAGCAATGTATTGACCACATAGCTATTACATCTGTGCACCAATCAGCTTTTAAGTGACAGAAGTCTGTAGAATGTTATATCCTCGGTTGATTTACAGCAGACGTCATTGTGCAAATTCTGCTCAGTACTTGTGGGAATTGCCTGCCAGAGACTAGGCTAGCTATTAGTTCCCGGTTAGCTGTTTGTCTTCTGTTAGCTGTAGTGATCTGGTAGATTTCTTGGGAAAAGTTTAGCCTGTCTGGGCCAATTTGTCTCTGGTTGTCTGTGGTTAAGGGTTATCTGTTTATTTCACACACTGTATGGGTTAGTTGTAGGTGGATGATGGTTATCTGATGTTACCTAGTCGTTGGGGTCTGGTTAGCTGGTATGTATTGTTATCTTTTTGGTATATGTTTATTTCTTGGGGTATGTCTTTGTTTTGGCGTCTAGTTTAGTTTAGTTTATTTGTGGGGCATGGTTATCATCTGGGGTCTGTTTATTTCTTGAGTTATCTGTTGTTACCAGGTTAGGTATTGTTAGCTGTATCAATCTTCTCCCCGACACTTGAGTAACCCACAGGCCCTCCACAATGCCAAGTCCATTTGCACGAGGCATTTGGTAACCAGTACACACACAATTAAATGCATGCAAACACACACACACACACACACACACACACACACATACGGGCGTGCACAAAAGGGTAAAAAAAACCTTTTCAATATCTATGGGTGCTATAACCATGTAACTAATATTTTCTTGAATGCAATTTATTTATAATGTAGGTGAAGAAAATGTAAAACAAAGTAGGCACAATATTCCAAATAACCTTTAATAATAATATAATAACAATACAACTTTAACATAGAAATGCCCTATTGAGTTGCTATCCATTAACCTAGTTTCTACCTTAAATAATTTTGTAACTTTATTTGATGATAATAATATTCTGTTTAGCAATTATTAAGAAGAAGGACATTTATAGATTTGATAAATATAGAAACTCAACCTGTCCCCCCTGAAGAGACACTGTAATGAGATTCATATTGTGTTGTTCTTCATGCTAATTCAATACAGAGAGGAGAGAGACTGTGAAATTACTCATTATGGTGTGTGTGTGTGTGTGTGTGTGTTTGTGTGTGCACTACCAACAGACCCTATGCAGCAATGCACACTCTCGGCTGCGTGAGTGGTTGGCCACTCCAGCACCTGTTTATCCTAGTAATACGGTCTAAGCAGTGTGTTATTCCGTAGCGTCTCCCAAGTCATTTGCTCCTGTTAAATTCCTGGATGACTCCGAGGTCAGGGCTGCTTTTCTAGCTAGGGCTGCGTTTCTAGCTTCAAACCACGACGAAGTAGGGTAGGGGGACGGTATGCAAATGTTGGGGGAGGGAGATGTGTTCTCCACTGATAATCCACACTTAACGGATAGTCGCAAGACCGAAACGAATGAAACCCCCCCTAACCCCCCTTCCCTCATATCCCCCCCTCCACATATGTTCGTCTCTTCTGCATAGTCCCTTATCTCTTGAGTTATGTCTGTAACGGCGGTGGGGGCCACAGTCTGTGGTCCGCCTCAACGTTCACCAACACAGAGACAACAGGGTGAGCCTATAAAATAGGTTTCAGTGCTCATCCTCTCAAAACGTAGAGAACCCAAGAGCCCAGCTGTGCTGAGCAGGAAGAGTCGGGGGGTTTTGAACCCTTGCTCGTCTTTAATGGGCCCGCGAGGCTGAGGCACTGAAAGGATGAATGGCTTTTGTTAGAACCTCCAAGATTGGACACAAAGAGCAAGGCGTGGGGGTGTGTGTGTGTGTGTATATGTGTGTGTGTGTGTGTGTGTGTGTGTGTGCAAATGTGTGTGTGTGTGTGTGTGTGTGTGTATGTGCATTCATGGCGTGCACGTCAGCTGCCTCGCCCCGCAGGGTTAGATAGATGGAGAGGGATGTTGACTTGAGACAGAAATATCCTGCCATGCAGGGCTCCTCCTCCAGCCAGAGGAGGCACACTGGGAACCGGGAGCACCAGGACTCAGGCACAAGCACAGCCACGCATGCCAATACACTCACATACCAAGTGGGTGCTAAACACCGGTAGTGGATGAGGTGTCATT
Organism: Micromesistius poutassou; assembly: GCF_964030765.1. Classification (NCBI taxonomy): domain Eukaryota; kingdom Metazoa; phylum Chordata; class Actinopteri; order Gadiformes; family Gadidae; genus Micromesistius; species Micromesistius poutassou. The sequence goes on along the minus strand of NC_140285.1, from coordinate 9,854,142 downwards.
ACACACACACACACACACACACACACACACACATACTAACACTGTTAAGCTCTTTTGGTACCTTGAAAAGCGCTATATAAATGCAGTCAATTATTAGGTGTCAAGCACCAAAGGTGTTGTTTGCCTATTGTTATTGCAGATTTCTTTATTATTATTATTATTATTATTTTTATACAGGGAGAGCCGATAACACACACAGGATCACACATACGCGCACAAAGTGACATTTTAAATTGAGATTTGTGTATCATACCAAAATATGACTAATATTGATAGTACAGTGACATAATAGAACCAATAGACATTACTGTTGACAAGTATGGCAGTGCTACTACGGTGGATGTACCAAGGTGGCTGTTGTTTACCAAGCATATGTCAACTTTCAAGTATTGCAACTTTGAGATCGGTATGCCATTCCTTAAAAATTAAGAATGTGATATGCACCAACTCCAGTCGGGCCAGTTTGGTTGTCGAATAAAATCATATAGGTTTAGACAAAAGCATTGTATGCATCAAGATGTTTGAAATGGTCTAGTCTCCACATTTAAACAACGACAATATTTGAAATGAGGGTTTATTGTCTTTTCTGAAAAACACACACACACACACACACAAGTATTGTATACTGTCAAATGATATATCCAGATGTATCTCTCTGAGACATGCTACGTGTTGTTGTCACCAGCAAATTGAAGCTTCAGTTTCCACACCACCAACTCAAAATAAAAAGCCACGGGAAGAATGAATTATTGTCATGTGTCAATCACAGCTGATCCTGAGTCCTCTGGGGGGAAGCCTCCATCTGCCTTTCTGCTCCATTCTTCCTACTTTTTGTCTTGTCTCCTTCCACGGTATTAGTCTCTCCGTCTGTCTGCCTGTCTGTCTCGCTGAAATGCTGGATCTTGGGATAAATAGACAAGTAGAGAACAAAGGCTGTGTGTCCAGGGAGTATGCACTGCAGTGGGTTTTCATGCACATGAACATCGCTTATTCAAAACAGGAGAGTAACAAGAGGCAGTTATGTCGGAAACTTGTGTAATATAAAATATATTATTTGCCCTTGAATTGTTGTTTTTTGAGGTGTTTTTACAATTACTTTTAACTTACTTTAAAATGGTGACCCTGGTTCAAAATAGACTTATTCCACATGAGATTCACAGCATACACAGCATCATGCTGTTGGAATCTGTTATTTCAATGTATATTTGTAGACGTTTTACAATGGTTTATTGTTTTTTTATTTTTTATTTGTGTGAAAAAATAAAAAAATATATAAACCCAGAATTGTGACAACACATGCCTTTGCTATGGTATACTCAGTGTCTACTGGCTCTACATCTACAGTGTTACTGATGACCCCAGGAGTGGCAATGATGTCAGTGGTGGCTGACAAAGATAATCATAGGCCTACATAAATGATAATGGTAATCAGACATGATGGTGCTGATTATGGTTGTCTC
>NC_140285.1:9842144-9852482 GCF_964030765.1 Micromesistius poutassou | reverse complement strand
GGGGGGGGGGGCGGGGGGGGGCATAGGATATCACAATGACTGGAATCATCAATCAGAAATCTGGAATTGGATCAAGTGGATGTATTGATATCGACAGAGAGAGAATGCAATAGAGAGAAATGGAATAGTGGAGAAGTGCTTCACAGGCATTGGCTCTAGGTTTCTACGGCGCAACTTTGTATGTATGTATGTGTGTATGTATGTATTGCCATGGCCAATACATACATACATACAGTACATAAGTCTAGAATAGCCTGCCTACATGCGACGGGATATATGGGATGACTCTCGCTATCTAAACCTTTAAACATCCCTGTGACACCTGGGCGGGGCTGGACTATAGATAGGCGCCGGCTGTCCCACGCAGCGCGGGTTAATCAGAGGGCCAGCCTTGTAGTGGCAGCTCACAGGCTCTCGGAGCGCAGCTGCCCCCCAAAGGCTGAGAATGTGCGGGTGCTAAGCCCCCCCCCCCACCCCCCCACCCCACCCCACTTCCAAGACGGGGTATGCACTAGTGAAAGGAGCGAGGGGGGCGGTGTGGAGGAGAAGTCTGCTCTGATGGCAGCTTCGCTTTCTGCCCCGTCCTCAGCTGGAAGGGCGGGACCTGACCTGAAATGAATGAATTAAGTAAATAATAGGGATTCGCATTAATGTGACAACTAAGGCCTCTTAGGCAGATGGTTGTAATACATTAATATATTAAGCCCATTTTAGATGTAGCCCTGTTTGACTCTATTTTTGTATTTAGCATTGTAATTTATCTGAACTACAACGTATTACAGCATGACTGTGTGAATTTGCGGCGATACCATGGCGGTGGGTTAATAGGCATGACTACAGTGTGTGTATGTGTGGTGTGTGTGTGTGTGTGTGTGTGTGTGTGTGTGTGTGTGTGTGTGTGTGTGTGTCTGTCTGCCCTTCTCTGTCGTTTGCCGGCGCTGACTCACTGTTAGCCACTCAGCAGTCGAACCACGTCGGCCCCTTTAATGGAACGACATGATGATGCAATCTCTTTGCTACAGCACTAAAGTGATTACCTCTGCGCTCTCTCTCTCTCTCTCTCTCTCTCTCTCTCACTCTTTGTTTCTCACTCTCTTCTCTCACTCTTTCTCTTTCACACACAGATACACAAACATGCAAGCTTGTGTCCACACACACACACACACACACAAACACACACACTTCCCTGTCCAAACCATTTCCCTCTCTTTCAAACTCTCTCTTTCTATATAGGGGTTTGGTAATAAAATACACGTTTCATCTGTGTAAATGGATCTGGCGGTAGGATTCAGATGTGTATTTCAGTTATGTGTTTTTGGCGACCTGCCCGATGACCGGGGGGGCTTTTTAAAGCATCTCCATTCATCTGTTGCTCACTGGGGCCAACGCCCGTATGCACCGCGCACGCTGCTCACAGGATGAGCATCACTCTATAACTATAAATACAGTTCAGTTCTCTCTCTCTCTCTCTCTCTCTCTCTCTCTCTCTCTCTCTCTCTCTCTCTCTCTCTCTCTCTCTCACTCTCACTCTCACTCTCACTCTCACTCTCTCTCTCTTTGCGGGCACTGCTGTATTTCTTTCCCTAAGAAAACAGTGGGGGTGGAAACTGCCTCAAACCTAGTATCTCCTTCTGTCTCTCCCTCTTTTCTCTCCTTCATTTCAGTCTGTCTCTCTCTCTCTCTCTCTCTCTCTCTCTCTCTCTCTCTCTCTGTCCTTTCTCTTGGAGTCTCCTGGGTTGTTTGGGCTCATGGGCTGGCTTGGGGGTGTAATGCGATGCTCTTAAGCAGGAGTAGCCCCCTCCCAGCTCCCATGAGTGATTTGATGTAAACCAGGGAGCGCTCACCCTACTTGCATAACTGGTGCGATCAAATGCTGCCCGCCATGTTAGTGTTGACCTACTGTAGACGAAAGGAGGTATGTGTGTGCGGGCGGGCGTGTGTGTGTTTGTGTGTGAATGTGTGTTTGTTGGTGGGGTAGTATGAATGCAGCCTTGAGCTCAGGGACTCTGCTCCCAATAATTGAATAATCAGATTCCTCAGACAGAGATAAAAGGCTTAAGGTAATTACCACAGCCTGGTTTCAACCTCCTCCTGGGTGTGTGTGTGTGTGTCTGTGTGTGCGTGCATGCGTGCGTGCGTGCGTGCGTGTGCGTGCGTGTGTACGTACGTGTGTGTGGTTGTGATCTTGCAGGCAGGCAGGCATGTGCACTGTGTGTGGGGATTGCACCTCCTCACTGTTCACACTTGGCTGTGAGTGTTGTGAAATGTAATATGTATGCGTGTAATGTTCCAAAAAAGACATTTTGATTGTGTGTCATGAAAACCTGCTCTTACCGAGACACAGAGTAGGCAACCCCTGTGGCAGAGAGAGTTGTGCATAGAACATCGGAGAGTAGAGAAGGATCTGCTGCCGGCACAGCAACAGCTCTGAATATAAAGAGAAAAGTAAGCAGTGATGTACGAGGGATGGAGAGGGAAGGAGGGAGCTTTTGTCCTTGACTTGACACGTTCAAAGGCGGTTCAAATGCCTGAACACCAGGGATGCAGTGCTCGGACAATACCAGTGTTAGAAAGTACTGTCTGTGCTATGAATACCTACGGCCCTATTGGTTTAAGTGGGGCAGTTTGTGGGGCAGTGTGTATGTGTGTGTGTGCCATACTTTGTGTGCCTTATTATGCTTGTACTGGTAACAACATGAGTCAATAAAGTGGGGGAGTCATTGACTTGACATGGTGGATGATACTTGAGTGTGAGTGCGTGCACGGGAACCGCTAGGAACATGAGCGTTAGTCAATAGCGGGGTATAATCTTTGCCGTATGATGGATGAGGCATGTGGATGTGTGTGCGTGAGTGATGTGTTTGTGTATCTACCACCTTGTGTGTGTGTCCCAATTAGTTTTTCGGTAACTAGAGCAAAGCAGGTAATTTGTCATACTGAGTGTCTCTCTATGATATCTTCCTCCTGACTGACTCCGGAATTGAAATAGCATGGCGAGGAGAGGACAGAAGGACGGAACAAGAGAAAGAACTGTGATCAGGACAGGAAGAGACGGGGATAGAGAGAATGTAGGAGGGAGGGAAGATGGAGCGTGGATGCCAAATGCATCACTGGCTCACTGAGAGAGAGGGAGAGGGATAGAGAGAGGGGGGGAGAGAGATAGAGAGAGAGCGTGAGAGCGAGAGAGAGTGGGCCAAGAAGACGATCACGCTGCAAATGTTGTCATCAGTGGCTCCATATGAGGGGACAGGAAGTGTAAATTCATCACCCGTTCTGGACCCAGACACATGAGAGGGTGTGGGTGGGGGAGAGAGAGAGAGGGGGGATGATAGAGAGAGGTTGGAGGAGAGAGAGGAGAGAGAGAGAAAGGGCTCATTATTACATAGGAGGGAGGAGAGAAAAAAAAGGAGGGAGGGAACTGAGGACCCGCAGAGGAACAGGATTGGAGAAGCAAGAGGCAGGACTGAGAAGTGGAGGAGGGCGAGAGAGGAGAGAGAGAGAGAGAGAGAGCTCTGAAGCGTGAACATAGAGCTGCGCTAAACAACAACAAGTGGGGGACTCGACCACACAAAAAAAGGAACGTGGGAATAAAAAGAGAAGGAAAGAGAACAGGATGGATAGCACTGACATCACCAGCATGGCACTGGGGATGTCAGAGATATGAAAACACCAATAGAGAGTTTTAATACCTGTCTTGTTTTTCGAGCGCGTGCTCGTGCGCAGTTCCCCGCACACCGCGGGGGACACACCTGTTCTAATTACCACACCTGTTCCATTGGGCGAGGCGAGGGAGGGCGGCACCTTCCCGTCGGTGGGGCTCGCTCGGTCAGCCCTGCAGCACCGCGTTCTCCTGCACCGAGTCTGACCTTCCTGAGTCAGCAGGCGGGGCGGACTGCAGAAAGGAGGAAGGAGAAAGAGACACGCGAGGGAGAGAGGGAGAGAGAGAGAGAGACAGAGAGACAGAGAGGTGTAGGGAGGGGGTGTCTACGGGAGCACAGAGAAGAAGACAGAGAGAGAGAGAGAGAGAGAGAGAGAGAGAGAGAGAGCGTGCTCGAGAGAGAGAAAGAGAGAGAGAGATGAAGTAGACACAAGCAGGACGGAGTCGTTTCCACTGTTGGGTCTGTTTAGTCTAGTCCGAACAACCGCCGTCTCTGTCCTTGCTGTCAGCAGATCAAGTCGTGTCTGGAGCAGTGGCCCTATGCAGGCGAATGCCCCGCCAGACTTGGTTATTGGCTTGTTGATCGCGACCCACCCGTCTATCTTTTGACTGACCGCCAGGCTGGAGGTGGATCTTGTCATCTTTTGATCTTGTGATCGAAAAAAGAGATTCTAAAACTCCCCAGAAAAGGAATTTTCTTCACTGGACCTATTCCTCCGCTGAGGTGTTCCAATTTTTACTAACTTCGTTGATCATTCGTTTTTCTTAGGGTTTACTTCCCCCCAAAAAACCACCACTTTTGAAAGCAGACTGGGAGAACTTGCAGGGATCTTTTTGCATACTCTCAAACATGGAAGAGTCTGGGGGGCGAGGGGTGAGGACGGCGGGAGACGGGGTGAGGACAGGGGAGCGGGACCCCTCACAGAGGCTCTCTCCATTCCGCATGCTTCGGATGCTGGAGGCGTGCAGAACCCCAGGGAACCGCATCGGTGAGTCCTCCATACGCCAACCCCTCCCCCCCTCCCCACCCGCTGCATGTCCCGCAGAACCCAGGGACCCATTCGGAGCCGCTGGGTTCCTCGATGTGTGAACATGTCATCAACAGAAGATTTACTGTACGCCGGTTTGAGGGCGGTACCACACAGCTCTGTTAACACAGTCTGTCTCTGGGCGCACGCATGGCGGGGTCTGTCGTTTTCTGGGCTCATTATAGAGAGTGGAGAGCGAACATCAAACATACGTCCCGCGGAAATACAGACGCTAATTTATGCTAATTAGCGTCTGTATCAGAAACCGCAGTTCAGCGGTTTCTGATAGAGATGAATTGCTCTCGATACACTGTTTTTCCGATAAAATATGTGGGCCTTCTATGATGGAAAGAGTCAAAAGGCTGGCCGGAGGCCCCGTTGCTCATGTGGTGGTGGGTTAATGAGCTAACCCCAAGGGGAGTCTACACAGATTGGTGGGTGGTTTGGCTTGTACTTTGTCCCGTTGCCGACTTGTCATAGGCATGTTGGCATAAATCAATACAACCAACCTAATTGGATATTTCAAACTAGTTTGAATGTCAAACAAGGAACAAATGTCTTTATTTGGTTATCATAGAGTAGGCCTTTTCATCTGGATAGGCCTACTCTGGCCCAGGCATCAGTCCAAGTCGGGTCATGTGAATTTGCCTGTATTTGGTTACTGTGGGTGCTCAAGTACAGCTGCGTCTTTGTTATATCTCTACCACCCGTGAACAGAAATCACCCTTCTTACTTCCTCATTACCTCATCTGTATTTTAAACCCTTTTCCAAACCCAAATGCTACCAAGACCCTGAGATGTTAAGCCCAGTGATAGTAATTACAGGGATATTAAGCTAAGACTGCTCCCCTAACCTGGCTAGCACATCTGAAAGCGCACGCGTGTCAGATATACTATCCAAACCTTAACTAGGCCAACCTTGCGGCTCCACAGACCTGTAGCAGCCCGCAACATCAGCTCTGCAGGCTCTGTGTCTGCTGCTGTAAATGAGGCAGACAGAACGTCAAGAGACCGCGAGGGACACGCACATTTGGAATGTGTGTGTTTGCTCGTAACCTTTGGCGGTTTTTTTATATCGAATATTATATTCTCCACATTTATTTGCTATTTTGCCAATAGAATCTTGTAGGGGTTTGTCCGTGAGCGACGGCACTTAACCTTTTGGTTTGGATGTAAAACACGGATCAGGACACGCGGCCCCGGATGGCGATGCACTTGTGGATGTTTACACGAAACACACAAGATCACGGCATCTCTCACCAGAGGGACTTAGAATGGCAGCACCAATGCTCAGTGCTACCACAGACATGCTGCATTTGTGTGTGCGTGTGTGTGTGTGTGTGTGTGTGTGTGTGTCTGTGTGTGTGTGTGTGTTATTTATGAATGCACACCAATATGTAGATGCTCTGGCTCCACGTCCGTCCATCTTGGTTTCAGTTACGCCGGAGCTAATGTTTCGACATTATTAATGGCTGATGGTTGATTCCTGATATGTATACCCACGACTTTGTTTTCCTCCTAAGTTATTCTATCCACAAACCTGGGGATTAATTGCCACCTGCGGCAGTGGCATTCCAGGCATTTAAATAATTAAAGTAATTTCAGCAGATGGACATTAGCTAATGAGCATATGCTACAGTGTCAACAGATACATGAAGATATCTGTTGGGCCTTTCACAGCTGTTGGAATTCAACCTCACGAGGACTGTCAATATTTTCATGTATGTTTGTGTTTCAAATACTGAATTTGTGTGTAATCGTTTTTTCAACCTAAAGTCTACTCTATCCAGTAGTGAGGTGTTCATGGTCACATGACACACAATAAAACAGTTTAATTTATGTCTTAGTAAGTATTTAGCAGTTAATTTAATTTAGGGGCTATGACAGCGGATCCCAACCTTGGGGTCCCCCTGAAGTGCATATTGGGGTCGTAGGAGATTGCTAACCGCAAGACCATCCTGATGTCACATTATGTATCGCTTCACAGATCAGTCTGGACCTCTAGCCGTCCTCTACTCCTTGCCTTGACAGACTGACAAACTCCTTCAGCCAGTCCACGTATCGAATACGTGACGCCCGCACAGTATGTGGTTCAGTGGATACACGGAATGAAGCAGCATGGTGAAAATATACTTGCGTAGTGCATAGTAGTTGTAATTGAGTCTCGTTCTGCAATAATGGCGGCACTTATGACTGTGTTTACCCCACTAATGATAACGTACGGCTGGTTGCTTTGGGCGACGCCAACACTGTTTTTTTCAAGCGGCGGCTGTATTCTACATCATCAACACTACGACGCAGTCCCTGATTGGCCCGATTGCAATGTCATTTCTGGAAATGGAAATCGATGTGGGCAGCAAGAAGTCCCGACTGATCCGTGTAGCGACACGGAATGTGAGGTCACGTGATAACGACGGTCTCCAGGCTCGGAGAACGCTGACATAAGCAATAGATACGTGATGATCCATTTTAGAAAGCGTTTTTATTTAAAAGTTCAAGGTCATGGTCCTGTCTATACGAACTGCCTGCCTAATGATTCATTCACTAAGTGCGGAGTAGAGTAATGACATTACCTTCGCCGGGACATGGATATCACCAGCAGATGTTGATTAGGTAAAAAAAACACGTGTGTGGAAGCAGATGCACTAAAGCATCGCACAAATTTTCAGAGATAGATACAGGGTCACGGGGCAGAAGAGGTAGGAAACCACTGGGCTAAGGCCTAAGCAACCACCTATCTCCACATGTCTGTTGTCTTTTCAATGCATAAGTCACTGTGGCGGAAAAACTCTGATAAATAGGGAAATGTAATAGTTGTATGTATTAAATTGGAATGAAATGAAAATAGGTGCAACGAGGTTGAGAATACGGCCTCATCTTCACAAACTAGGATGCAATGGCCGCACTCCAGCAGTGGTATTAAGAACAGCCTGCCTCCCTTGCAACCTAACCATTACCACCAAATAAAGGACAGGGACACACACACACACACACAGACACACACACACACACACACACACACACACACACACACACACACAAGAATCAGCCTCAGGTTATGCTGTCCTACTCCACAGCTGCCAGACAGTGCAGCATAATAAATTGCCTCACCGTCCAGTCCTCCATTACTATCCCACAATCCCCAGCTTGGCTGAGGTGTCACAACCACTCAGGGGAACCGTTTTTCTTTCCCCTTCATTAGTTCTGCTCTCCCATTTCCCTATCCTCTTACCCGCCACCCTTTCTCCACCACCCCCCCCCCCCCCCCCCCCCCCCATGCTGTTTCAGGTGATAACAGAGGGCTAAGGGAGATGTTTCTAATGATAACACCGGAGCACCCCTCAGGTCTTCAGCCTGGTGGTCTCATCTCTCTCTCTCTCTCTCTCTCTCTCTCTCTCTCTCTCTCTCTCTCTCTCTCTCTCTCTCTCTCTCTCTCTGCAGAAGCTACACGAATACTCGATAAACACACACACACACACACACACACACACCGATCCGCACAGGAAATGACCTAGTCGTGACAGCTAGCTGTCATTACTAGACTAGTAAAACCTAAGGCGGGAGACTTCACCCTTCCCCCTACAAACACAAGGACCCACACACTTGTACACTATAACACACATTCACAAACACACACTCGACCATACTCTCGCACACATATGGAGCAGGCAGCCCTGTCTCCAGCATTGTGACTCATTAATCAGATGGGTTCTCGAGGGCCAGAGGGGGTGGAGGAGGAGGAGGAGGAGGAGGAGGAGGAGGAGGAGGGGGAGTATAGAAGGTGGAGGAGGGGGGGCAGGGGGTAGAAGGAGAAGGAGGAGGAGGAGGAGGTGAGTATAGAAGCGGGAGATGGGGGGGGGGGGGGGGGGGGGAGTAGAAGGAGATGGCGAGGAGGGAGAGGTTGCAGCTAGCATATACTGGAAAGCTTCGATTGCATGGAGGGTAAATATGGATCTTAACCTCCTCTTCGTCATACCACTGGCCCTTTTCAAACACACCTGGCCGTCACCCCATGTGACACTGGTCGTAGTAACTGGTCTTTGACCTGCAGCTTGTGAAGAGGAACAAGAGGAAGTTTAGGTCAGGCAGAATGCTATGACCGAACCGGTCCAGGTGGGTTTTCAGTCTTGTGAAATAGATATAAATAAAAAAAAACATTTCCTGGATTTCCTGCTTCTTGGCCAGTGCAATTGCAAGCTCCCAGAAGTGTTTCATTAAAAAGTGTGTTCATGTGTGTGTGTATAAATTTATATCGCAGGCATCGTCCATGAAAATGTGAAGATGGGCTCTGATGGGGAGAGCGACCAGGCGTCCGGTACCTCTTCTGATGAGGTCCAGAGTCCCGTGAGGGTCCGCATGCGGAACAACCACCACCGACGGATCTCCAATGAGGTACACACCCACACACACTCACATACACACACACACACACACACACACACACACACACACACACACACACACACACACACACACACACACACGCACATACACACACACACACACACACACACACACACACACACACACACACACACACACACACACACACATACGCACATACGCACAAGACCGAGGCATGAACCATTTCCTGCACAGCTGCTACTTCTTGATTGCAGTGGGAGATTCTGCAGATTATACCTGGGATTTGTGTGTTTCCACCAGGTGTATGAACAATGTGAGTGTTTGTGTGTGTGTCAGTGTGTTTCATTATGTTTATTAATAATGTGTGTGTATGTCTGTGTTTCATGCGGTGTACGAATAATGTGTGTGTATGTCTGTGTGTTTCCACTAGGTGTATTAATAAAATGTGTGTCTAGGTTTGCGTGTTGCCAGTACGTTTATTAAGAATGTGTGTGTGTGTGTGTGTGTGTGTATGTTTGTGTGGTTCCACTAGGTTTATTAATGTATTTGTTTGTGTTTGTATGTTTGTGTTTCCACTAGGTGGATTAATAAAGTATGGGTGTTAGTTAGTTAGTTTCCACTAGGTGGATTAATTATGTGTGTGTATGTTTGTGAATCAATTTAAAGGTTAATTAACAAAATCTGGCAATGAGATCTGTTTGTTTTGGTTCCATGCATGTCTTTGTGACAACAAATGTCTATGTAGGTCAGAGTGTTCTTATTTGCATGCGTGTGTGTGTGTGTGTATGTGTGTGTGTGTGTGTGTGTGTGTCTGTGTGTATGTGAGTGTGTACGTGTGTGTGTGTGTGTGTGTGTGTGTGTGTGTGTGTGTGTGTGTGTCTGTGTATGTAGGTGTGTATGTGCACGCACCCATGGTTTTAGGAGTGTGCATGTGAATGGGCTTGGTGATGAGGACAGCAGTCTTTGCGGGGGAAATGCCTCCGGACAAACACGCTGCTGCCCTGCCTCACAGACGGTTCTTTGAACACTGGATTGCACTAGTGCATGTTTACCCCACAGTCCCCCAAACAGTAGGGCAGGGTGGGGGGCTGGGCTGGCAGTGGAGGACCCGAGCGGCAGTGGCAGTCGTTATGAAAGGAATGTTGGAGTAATTATAATTGGGATTAGAAACGAAGAGGCAATCCAAGAGAAAATGAGGCTACATTGCTGATGAGAGAGAAAGAGAGAGAGAGCGAGAGAGATAGAGAGAGGGATACTTAGGAAGAGAGATAGAGAGAGTGTGATAAA